>NC_026000.2:137428637-137728637 GCF_000442705.2 Elaeis guineensis | reverse complement strand
CCTCCATCGAAAAGAACTTCGGCTACCACAGATTCACTGCCAGCACCTATCTGGTGATGACCCACAACTGATAGAGGATCAGGTCTCTTTTTTCGACCTCCTTGAACCGAAAGAGCAAGAAGTCCTTCTCCAACCCATAAGCTGCCACCTCACCCTTTAGTTCCACTTGGAGTCGAAACTCTCTGGCCACTAGATCTGGCACCATCTGCTGGCCCAAACTCCTCGCCACCACTGCTGTGGCTACCCAACACCTCAAACTCTCCTTCAGAACCTTTGAAGAGGGGTGCGACGATCTTCGAAAATCACCAGATCAGCTCGTCCACCTCCTCCAAATATGGCTTTGGTGAGATCTAGATGGTGTGCTCTTGCACCACCCTCCTCCAACTCGATTCTGGTCGATCACCTGCCTTCGAGGCTTTGTGGCACTCCTCTGGGTTGCTCAGCATCTCCTCCAGCGACGATGAACACTTCGGCCTAACAGCTTGTTGACGATAATATGAGAAAGGGCCAAAGCGGGAATCTTAAAGTACATAGGAAAATCGTTATGGTCACTATTCAAATGGTCCCACTTAATTCAATCTGATGAAATTTTCAATCCAATGAAATTTTCTTTGAAAAAAGTTATAAAGAGCATACAACGACATGCCATGCAACGAGTGTTAGAACATTCTTTTTTAATAATTTTTGAAAAGACTTAAATTTTTAATATTCATGTTTCAAATAACTTATATTGGGTTTTTGTTATCCAGAAAGAGAGTAATCCAAGAAGGGATGAACTGGATTCATTAAAAATTTTAATTAAATTAATAATCTAAATAGTTATGTACTTCAATTTAAGCTATTTTATGTGATTGTGAGGTGTATGCAATAGTATTGCTGCAGAATTGAGACAATTAAAGTAACATAGGAATGTAAAGCAAGAATTAAAATAAGTAAATAAGAAAGGGCACAATACAAATACAAAAAAATTTATAATAGTTTGGTGCAACTCTATACCTACATCTACTCTTTAAGCATCCTTTGAAAATTTTACTATCATTAGTCTGATTACAGTATGTTTGTTTTACCTGAGATCACAAATAAATTTAGTTAATTTTTTAGGATCACCAATAAAAATCTATACATTGATTGTTTTTCAGGTTCACAATCAATCCTATTTGATTTTACAGGCTCACCTACCAAAACTTATAATATCCAATTTCAGGCTTGGACGGTCCCAACCCTAAGTTTCTTTCACCGTAAAGAAATATGAAAAAAAACAAAAATACAAGAATAAGAGTTTTAACACAAAATAAAAATAGAAAAATTAACCTCTTTAAGGCGTGGAGAAGTTGTTGATGGATTGCACAAATAATGCTTTAACTTCTTTTGTTAATATTTAAGAGAATGTAGAAGAGGTTGGAGATGCTCACTTTTGAAAGCTCTCTGAATTTAGTGTATAAATCCCTCTTTTTTCTTTCTTTCTAATGATATTCAATGACACTCACTCAAACTGATATATTTTTCTTTTTAATCCATTTAGCTTTCTTTATAATTGATTCTCTAGCCTTTAATATGTTTGAAAGTTTCTGAAGAGTGAGTCTTGATTATTGGAAGACTTGGAATAATTGTTGGAATCAAAAATAGCTATTAGAACAGTACAAAAAACTAGTCATTATTACTATTCTCATACTAAGGGTCGACTCAAGCTGTCCATGAGTTAACTCGACCACTTCACGAGTCAACTCGGCCTCGAGATCTAAAAAAATCTACTTTCTATCATCTCTGAGAGAGTCGACTTCTACTGTTCATAAGTCGACTTGAGCCTGTGCCAGTTTTCTCCAAGTATATCAGAATCGACTCCTCTTCTCTGTGATTGACTCCTATGCATCTTGAAACTTAAAATCTTTCAAGTTTTAGTCTGTTTCAATGCAGGGGTCAGTTCTTAGCTTTCTAGGATCGACTACACTAAGTCTGAAACTTAAAATTTCAACTTTAAATTTCTTGACTTAGCTACTTTTAAGAATTTTTTTTTTAATTTAAGTATCTGAAAAATTTTATATTCATCTTTAAAATATATGATTAGTATCATTTACACTCAATATTTTAGAATCATCAAAATCAATCATGGGATCAACAATCTTCTTCTTTTTTATAATAACAAAACTTTAAGTATATGCACACATACTAAACATAATGTATTTCACTTAAATTACTAACATAATTAAATAAATACATATGAATATACACTTCAAGAATACTTCATTGGAATTAATAATTTGATATTTAAATGCTCATATCATATTATCTTAAGCAAACACATGAGCATATCAATTAATTTAAAAGCTTTTCAGGTATCTTAAGCATATACTCATCACATATCTCTCTCTTTTTGACAGCATCAAAAAGTACAAAATTTTTTTTAAAAAAAATAAATTATTAAAATTAAATAAAAAATAAATTAAATTTAAAAAAATTGTATCAAGTTCAGATTTCATAACTTCTCTTTTTCTTGGAATAAAATATATTAAAAAGAAGAATATCTATCCCTTTTTGAATTGAGTTGATGCATTAAACAAATTTAATTACTTTGAGCTTCAAGATATTGACAGAAATAGAACTTTTCAATTTTAAGAATTTCGAGCATTAGAACTAAGTATAAGATATGTTTTTCTTTTTCAAAAGGCATCTCTTCCTTTTCTTTATGAAATATCGATTAAGTTTAGAAAAGGTATAAGTTTGTCTCAAATAATATCAGATCAAGAATGTATCAGAGAAAAATATAGTATTAGAATGAATAAATTTGAGACAAAATATTCTTGTATTAAAGATTAAAGAAAGTTAATTTTCAAGTTCATTACAAAATAAGAAAATATATTTCAAATTTAGCCTAATACCAATTATGAAAAGTATTTTTCAAGTTTATTTTTAAAAAATAATCATCTGATGTAAAATATTCTTCAAATACCAATCAATTGTCAAAAATGATGATACAATCAAATCATGTAAGATATAAATGAACAAATCAATTGATCGAGAAATGCATAAATGCTCAAATCAAGATAAGTAAGATACAAATGTTCAATGATTTCTCTTATTAAGTTGAAAAATTATATCTCCCCCTATTTTTTATGGCAAATATTAGAAAGCTTAATTTTCTTAATTCTTCTCCTATTTTTAATAACTAATGCTAGAAAAAAAATTATTTTTCTTGATTCTCCCCCTTTCTCTTTCAAATTATGCATGCTTAGTTAATTTTAAGTAAATAAGCCCTACAATTTTCTCTCCCTTAGTTTTATAAATGAAGTACACATTAAATCAAACAAATAAGCATAGGAATTCTATAAATAACATCATCAAACATATTCAGTTTCCAAAAAGATCATATGTTCATTAATTTTTAAAAAGATAATTATAATAAATGATTACATTAATGTGTCCAAAATGTATGAGAGTACGTCAATCAAAAAGATGAATTGCTAGGAACATTGAGCTCTAAGAAATGAAAACCTATCATCCTAGGAGGACAGGTCAATGGAATCTTAGGTAAAGGGTCCAGACTGAGATGGTGAAGATGGTCTGGCATCTCTGATGACTGTTCCTGAGCATCAACCCTTATCGAGGCGATCATCTGAATCATCTATACAGTCTCCTCTCTGAGAAGTGAAATAATCTCTGAGGTGAACCATTAAATCTCTGCACTGACTACAATAATAATCCTCGAGGAGGCTCTCTCAATAAGTAAGTCCTCATCCAAACTGGTACGTGGTCTATCTGAGCTCTTCAGATGACTAGATGGTGGAGTCTTTGCCTGTACTACCAGCTCCTCTGATCTGGTATCTACTATAAAAATTGCATCAGAAGCCTCATCATCATCTGAATCCTCATCCTCTCTCTATGCTATCCCTTTATGGATCCAATGATCGTTGACTTTCCAAAATCCCATCTATCGTAGCGATCGATCATTATAAATATAAGTGTACATCAGCTCTTTGGTGATCTCCCCCTCAAGATTGATCCCATGTCCTCGGAAGACCAAAGTAAGAACCATGTCGTAAGGTAAGGATACATTCAACCGATTCCACTATGAGAATATTCTTTATTAGTGATGGCTAAAAAGTCATCACTAATAGTGATATTTATCGATGATTATTATGATGAAAAAAAATCATCATTAAAGGTTGAAGATCTATTAGTGACAAAGGATTTTATTATTAGCAACGACAAAACCATCACTATAACTCTTAAATTTTAATTATTTAATTATTTTAATTATTTTAAATTTAATAAGTTATTAGCGATAGCTTTAGTAATACAATTTTCATCATCGCTAATACAGTGCCCTAAAACTCTCCCATTTTCGATTGATTATTTTCCACTGTAAATCTGCCTCCTCCCTTTTCCCCCACCATGCTGTCAGAGCCCCCGTCCCCATTTCCTAGTCTCCACACTAGAACCATCATCCCCACATCAGATCTGCTGTCCCTGCACCCCCGCCTCCCCCTTTCTTCCCCCGCCTTCCCCTTTCTTCCCCTGTCACACTGTCAGAACCCTACCGGAGCCCCCATCCCCCTACCCCAATCCCTACAGCCATCTCCACGTTGGATCCCCCATCCCCATCTCTATTCTCTCTTCCAATTTTTGATGTTTGAATTTAAATTTATGATGTTTATTTAAATTAATGATATTTGAATTTAATTTGTGCATGGGACGCGCATCTCAGCCCTTCCTATTTGCAATGTTGCTTGGTACCTTGGAATTCCCAAGGTAGAATTTGCTGGGATGCTCTGCTAGGGTGGTAGGGGATGCCGCCTCCGCAGATGCCCCGACTCAGGCCATCGACACAGGATGCACGATCCGACTGCCATGGGTGACCCCTAAATAATTGGAGTTGACCCTTGAGTAGATGAAGTCAACCCTTGAGGACTTGGAGTCGACCCCAAGCTTAGGGACAGCATAACGGCTAGTTTTCTTTATTTTTGTGGTGTGTTTGTTTTATTTATTTTTCATACTTATCTTACATCATTTCAATTCTTGTATTGCTTGTCATAATTATATAATTAATCCATAAATATATTTATTTTTATTTTCAAAGATTACAAGATGACTACTTCTAAAGAATGGAGCTATGGTAGTCAAAGAGAGAACTTCAGAGGATAGAGCTCTCGAGGAGAGAGCTCTCGTGGGGCCAGCTTGTATAGTTCTGCAGCACCCACACTACTCGATAAATTTTAATACTTTAAATTTTTTTATATTATTTTATCTTTTATTATCTGATATAATATTTTTTATGATATTTTGCTACTCTCAGGTTCGAACAACATGGGGTCACCATTGACCCCATAGTCACACGGAGCAGCGATCAGCTCTCAACCTCAGTGCTATGATAGAGGATCTGCTCAGCTTGGGCACAATCATCATGGTAGGTAAGTCAAGTAGTATTAATAAATTTTTTTGCTTGTTTTAAATTTTTATATTTAGAAGCTTCACATAGTTAGGCTTGAGTCGGAAGAAGGAGATCTAGAGGTCAAAAATTAATCTATCAATCTGATGAATAGATTGGAGGTGTAGATACATCCGTATCATTGAATAAAATATATAAAAATAATTCATTCAAAAAATCAGAAGAGTATATCGAATTATATCCCTCCATATCAGTTTAGACTTCAAACGAAAAGAAGGAGATATCCAGGAGGTCAAAATTCAATCTAACCATCTGATAGATGGGTCAGAGATATTTATAGCTTTGTATCATCGAATGATATATATAAAAATAATTTATTCAAGAATCGAAAGAGTATATCGAAATATATCCCTCCGTATCGATTTAGACTTCAAGTAGGAGGGAGGGGATATCCAAGAGGTCAAAATTCAATCTAACTATTTGATGGATTAGTCAAAGATGCTATAGTTTTATATCATCATATAGAATATATAAAAAAATCTATTGAAGAATCAAAGAAGTATATCAAAATATACACCCCTGTGCCCGTTTAGGCTTCAAACAGGAGGAAGAATACCAGGAGGTCAAAATTCAATCTAACCATCCGATAGACTGATCGAAGGTATCTATAGCTCTGTATCATTAAATGAAATGTGTAGAAATAATTCATTCAAGAATCGAAAGAGTATATCAAAATATACACCTCCATAAAAGTTTATGCTTGAGGTGCACTAATTTTTTAGTAAATATATTTATTGAATTTTTTTAGAAAAAACTATTATTACCGATGGTTAAATCCATCGCTAACTATTAGCAATGGCTATAGGTTATTAGCGATGGATTACAGCAGTCATTAATATATATTTTTTTAATTTTTTAATTTAAATTAGAAAATGATCTCAAAATTATTATAAACAATGGACTCATCGTCGCTAATTATTATTGTTAATAGTTTATTAGCTACGGTATTTTTTGCCATCGCTAATAATGGTCTTCAGTGATCAACTTTTTTTCGATGGTTTATTAGCGATGGTGTTCCATTGCTAATAGTATTAGCGATGACTTTTCAAACATTAGTGATGGTATTTAGCTGTCACTAATAATTAATTTTCTTGTAGTGTTCATATATCCTATTAGAAAAAAAAATTAAGAGGAATCTCCTTCATCACATGGTATATTAGGGTGATGTCTCTCTCTGACACACAATCAAATCTTTCTATCTTGAGAAAGAAGATTCGACCGATCACACGTTGAAGCAATCTCATTTCTACACTCAGTTGCTTTGCACTGACTTTCTTGATTCCTTCAACATCCTCATGCTCTAGAATAACTTTCAAGCATGTTTCGTGCTTTGTGAGGTCATCTAATCTACTTCATCAGTAGGCATGTGTAGAGTGCATGCAATGCTTTCTATATCAATTTCAATTCACACATTTTTTACTTTAGAAACTACATTACCCACTTCAATTTTCATGTTGCTGTAGAATTTTCTTACTAGATTAGGATAGGTCAAGATATCAAGTGAGCACAAGTACTCTTAACCTAAGTTTTTGATTTTCTACCCAAATATGAAACCTTTTGTTTTCAAAAAATCAAAATCAATTTTTCTTCCCATGTGAATAACCCTAGATGAGGTTCTAGATAGGGTTGTTCAACCGAGCGGAGGCACTACAAGAAAAAAAAAATTTATGATAAAATTATTTACGACATAAATACTTTCGTCACCACTAATAGCATTTACGATGAAAAATAAAATTGATTATAAATAATAAAATATTTATAATAAAAATAATTTTTTATCATAAATAGCTACATATTAGCGATGAAAAATTTATTCAGTCATAAATATGAATTATTTACGATGAATATTTTCATCATAAATAATACATTATTTATTTTAATTTTAAATTTTTAAATATTTATGATAAAAATATTTTTATCATAAATAATTTAAATATTTATAATAAAAAATAAATTTTCATCAGTAATAACATTATTCTCAATAAAAATATTTTATCATCAATATTTAAAAAAATAAAAAATTCAAAAAATTCAAAAATTATAGATTATTTATGATAAAAATATTACATTGAAAATAATTGAGTATTTATGATAAAAAAAATTTCATTATAAATACTCTTTATTTATAATGAAAATATTTTTATCATAAATAGTTAATAAAATCAAATATTTTAAAAAATCAAAAATTACTCATTAGTTATGATGAAAATTTTTCATTGTAAATAATTATTTTTTATGATAATAAAAAATTTTCATCATAAATACTTGATTATTTACGATAAAAAATTTTCATCCTAAATAGTTAAAAAAATAAAAAATTATTAATTATTTATGATAAAATTTTTCATCATAAATAAAAACTTTTTATGATAATTTTTTTTATCATAAATACTTAATTATTTTTAATGAAAATTTTTATTGCCAATAGTTAAAAAATAAGAAATTTTAAAAAAATTAAAAGTTGATTATTATTTACAATGAAAATTTTTATGTAAATAAATTATTTTTATGATAAAAAATATTTCATCATAAATATTAGATTATTCATGATGAAATTATTTTCATTGTAAATACTTAAAAAAATAATACTTTAAAAAAATCAAAAATTGCTTATTATTTGCAATAAAATTTTTCATCATAAATAATGATTATTTATGATCAAATTTTTATTTTCATCATAAATATATTTATTTATGATGAAAATATTTTTATCATCAATATGTAAAAAAATTAAAATTAAAAAAAAATATAAAATTTATATTTTTAATTTTGTATAAGGCAACTGTATTTATTTTTTGTAGCAGTTGTATACATTTTTTATCTTTTTACACATGGTAAAGAAGCAAATGTGAGTTATGATCCAGATCGAACTTTTTGTATGAAAAAATCATATAAAAGTGAGTGATATTCGCAGAGTAGAATGAATAGATCTTTTTGAATAAAATGAGCTATACATTTATTTGCGATGTAAAATTCATCTATTCATCACTGTCACTGTTACTAGTGATATCAATGAATCTTTCTGATGGAGTGTCTGCCTTAAGCTGCATGAAAGGAACCTCCTTTCATATAGAAATTATATAGTTAAGTAGCATATTCTAACATGGCTTTCAGAATCTCGAAAGGTACTGCACTTTCCACATCGATCGATGCTCAAATGTATCTCTGTAGGAGTTCCAATCATGAGAAGACAAACAATACGAGCACTCATCTTCCTAGTAATGCAAATCATAAATATGAGCTTATGCTTTATAACATAATTTGTACTATCCATAGGTCTACTTTGATTCTAATTAATTGCTAGATCTTTGATGCTCATAAATTTTTGATGAATTTCTCAAGTTCAATCCTTACATATGTGCAATATACGAGCTTTTAGACCTTTAATTTTCTATCTCTAACCTATCCTCCAAATCTTAATCTTCATAGATTTCTTTCACAATCTCAGAATTATTGCGATATTCTCATACTTTGACTTTCAAAATGAAGACTCCAAAAAGAAGATGAGCTCATTGGAGACTGAAGATCTCAAAGTTATCAATCTCCCATAGTGTCCATTCTATTATGAAAGTCGAAAAGCTGTTCTTATAATAATTATTAGCGACGTAAATTAAACTTTTCGTCATAATTATATTTTTTATATATGTAATTTCTTTTGAAGAAAAAAATATTTTTTTGAGAAAAAATCATAAATTAACTATTTATATAAATTTTTTTGAATAGTAAAAAATTAATTTTCTTGATGAAATTATTTTAAAAATTTTTTAGACCAAAAATTTTTTAGATTAAAGAAAATTAATTTTATTTTTCATCATGAATATTTTTTATGTCATTTTTTTGTTAAATTTTTTGGATAAAAAAATTTTTGATGAAAAAATTTAAAATTAATTTTTTATCAAATTATTATTGGAAAGATATTTAATTATTAATGATGTAAAATAAATTTTTATTGCAAAATAGGGCTTAAATTTTTTATCAAATTTTTTAAAAAATATATTTTTGATATAAATATATTTTTCATCAGCAACCATATTTTAAAAATATTATTTTAATTAATTTTTATGAATAAAAATTATTAATTAAAAAAATTATTAGTGATGAAAATTATTTTTATCCAAAAAACTATTTTAAAAATAATTATTTTAAATTTTTTGAAAAAAAATTATTATAGAAAAAAAATTTTGACAGTATTTATTAGTGACAAAAATCAAATTTCCATTGCTAATAAAGTTACTAACAATGAAATTTTTTTTGTCGTCAATAATTTATTTTTGAGTGAAAGTTTTTTAGAGAAAAAATTTTTTAGTGAATTTTTTTTTGACAAAAATTATTGATGATAAAAAATAAATTTTTGTTGCTAATAAATTTATTAACGATAAATTTTTTTCATCGTCAATAATTTTTTTGGATAAAATTTTTTTAGAGAAAAAATTTTTTAGTGTGAAAAATTTTTTTAGCAAAAATTATTGATGATGAAAATAATTTTTCATCATCAATAATAGTATTAGCGATAAAAATTTTCATCACTAATAGTTCTGCATTCAATGCACGTTAATTCGACATCCCTTCGTGCGAAACCCTATTTCTTCCCCCTTCCTCTCCCCTCTCCCTTCTTTAAGCTCTCTCCTCTCCCCTCTCCTCTCTCCAATCGAGATCTCCCTCTCCCTTTTCAAGCTCTCCCCATCTCTTCCCACCGGCGAGCGCCAATCCTCCACCCTCGGTCATCGTTGCCGTTCGCACCCCTGGCCACCGTTACCGTCCGTGCCTCTCCGCCATTGTTGCCGTTTGTGAAACCTTCTTCCTTCCTCTCCTCCGACGCCACCATTGCCGTCCACCGTCCGTCGGAGGTAAGGGTACGTCCAACCCTTTTTTTATTGATCGAGCCACCGTGGGGCGAAGAGGGGGCCATGGGTGGTCGGGGGCGACACAAGGGTGGGGAGGAGGCTGGCTGGTGGAGGGGGTTGCATGGTGGCGGTGGGTGGCCGGGGGCTGGGATGGGGTCGAGGGGTGGCCGAGGGTGACAAGGAGGCGGGGAGGGGGCCGTGGCCGATCGGGGGCGACATGGGGCCGGGGAGGGAGTCGGTCGGCGGAGGGGGTTGCAAGGGTGAGTGTGGGCAGCCGGGGGTGACACCGGGGTGGGGCTGGGGTCGGGGGGCGGTCGAGGGTGACACAGGGATGGGGAGGGGCCCGTGGGCGGTCGGGGGTGACACGGGTTGGGGAGGGGTTCGACCGATGGAGATGGAGTCGGGGGGCGGCCAGGGGCGACACGGGGCCGGGGAAGGGGCCATGGGTGGTCGGGGGCGACACGAGGTCAGGGAGGGGGTCGGTCGATGGAGATGGGGTCAGGGGGCGGTCGGGGTGACATGGGGACGGGGAAGGAGCCGTGGGCTATCGGGGATGGGGTTGGCCAGGGAGGGATGGGTGATGGTGGGGAGGGAGGGAAGAGAGAAATGATAAGAGAAAAAAATAATAAAATATTAATCAAATATTTTATTATTTAATTAATAAAAATAAAATCTAGATCACGATCCGAATTAGATCGAGATTGGGATCCGGATCGAGATCTCGACTTGGATTGAGATCCAGATCTTGATTCGGATTGAGATCCAGATCGGGATCTAATTAGGATCCGAGTTGGGATCCGGGTCGTGGGATGTTGGAGAGGACTGCAGCACCATGGAGGGTGGGTCGTGAGGGATGGGTGACGGTGGTGGCACTGCGAGAGCAGGGGTCACGACGGTCGAGTCCGAGCGGCACAGGTTGGGTGACGGCGCCAGCGCCGTGGGAGCGGGAGTCATGGGTGGCTGAGTCCGGAGCTCGTTTAGAAAAAAAAATTTAAATAAATATTTTTAAATAAAAATATTTTTATCTAAAAAATATTTATTATTTATTATTTTTAGATAAAAATATTTTAAAAAAATAAAAAATTATTGGGCTCTTGGGATTAGGTTTCATGTTATTATTTTGTGCTAATATTATTTTTCATGCTCAACTACTTATAATTTATTTTATATTTATTATATAAATTTTTTAGTGTTACTGCTGAAATTTATAAATTTTTTTGTTCCATTGGCACAATGCACATTACTTTTGTTTATTATAATTTAATTATTTTATATGCTATTTTGTATGCTTTTATTTATTATAATTAAATATAAAAAATATTTTTATTTTAAAAAAAACTCTACTAAAATTTTTTATGAAAAAAATTTAATATAAAGTTACTCTTTTTTGATAAATTAGAAATTTATTTTTGAATGCATGTTCAGAGATAGTAGTTAAATTGTATTAAGCCATAGATTTTCATTCAAGAGTCAATTTTGATCGAGATTGACTCTTGGATGTCCCATATTCGGACTTTTTAAAAAAGTAATAATCTTATTATTATTAATAATTGATATTTTATTTCATTATGTGGTACTCAGCAGTTATCTGTCCACTGTCCTCTGGGTATATAGTGGATAGGGTGCGTAGGCACCATATTGACGTCATATACTTGGAAAATCATGGAAAGATACTGTCAAAATTTTTATAATAATAAAATAAAATATTAACTAATAATAATAAGATTATTACTTTTCTAAAAGAGATAGGACCATACCTGTTAGTAATGATTTGAAATGGATAGGATCATATATTTTTGCTTCATTAAATTGGTGGAAGGAGATTTTTTGTGTTACTATTCAGTCTATATTCTTTAATACGTGCTATTATGTATAAAATGATCTGTGTCTGGATCTGGATCGGGATTTGGTCCGAAATTTGGATTGGGATTCGATCCGAAATTTGGATCGAGATCTGGTTCGAATGAATACCACTAAAAAAATTTTTATTGTTAATGGTTTTCATATTTGTTGTTAGATGGATATCAACAAAAATTGGATAAATGCTAGAGATATTTTTTTTAGGGATGGCAATGGATAAGATTTGGGTCGGGTAGTATACTACCCATCCCCAAACCCGAACTTAATATCTTGTACCCAAACCCTACCCGATACCCAATCGGATAAGAAAAGAGATACCCATCCCTATACCCAACGGGTTCGGGGATATCCGTGGGTAACCCATTTCCCCATATCCAATCCATATCTACCCCATACCCAATCCATACCCGTCCATTCTATACCCAAAAAAAAAATAAATAATTTTATGCATATTATCAATCAAAAATAGAATTATCAATTATATATATATACATACATACATATGCACATACACACTTCTAACACACACACACATACATACATGCATACATATATGCATGCATACATATACATACATACATATATATAATTATATATATATATAGAGAGAGAGAGAGAAAGAGAGAGAGATCATATATATGTGTGAGTGAGTGTGTGTGTGTGTATATATATATATGTATATGTATATGTATATATATATTCAGATATGTATATATATATATGTATATATATATACATATATATATACATATACATATACATATACATATACATATACATATACATACATACATACATATACATATACATACATACATATATATATATATATATATATATATATATATATATATATATATATATATTCGGATATGGATTCGGGTATTATCCATACTCATAGGTTCGGGTCGGGTTCGGGTAGAAAATAGCACTACCCATACCCTACCCATACCCGTACTATAGTTTTCGAGTTTTACCCAAATTCGAACCCAAACCCGAACCCAAACCTAGTCAAACCCTATTTTTTGGGTTTGACCAGGTTCGGATAGGGTGTATACCCATCGGGTCGGATTAATTTTGCCATCCCTAATTTTTTTACCTAAATATCGAAAAGATGTTCGAGATTTTATTGACTTTACACGGCATAAGGCTGACAGTGCTAGTTGGATAAAGTATCCATGTAAGAGATGTATCAATATGATATATCATTACATAACACTTGTTGAGGAGCATCTGTTACATTATGGTATGGATAAGAAGTATACTTGCTGGATATGACATGGGAAGGGTGATCCGAATGAAGTTGTGTACGATGATGATGATACTGAAGATAATAGTGATGCTGCTGAACCTGTCGAATATAGTGGTATAGGAGAACTATTGGATGATTTACATCAGGATGTTTGTTTCAATGTATGCATGAGTACTAGTGCATCTGAAGATAATTCTGATCATGAACATAATATCCGGCTTGAGATAGAAGAAACTTCTGAACAGTTTGCAAAGCTTATAAGGGATGCACGAGAGCCACTCTATCTAAATTGTATAAAGTTCTCTAAGTTAGAGTTTTTGATAAAATTACTTTATTTTAAAATCGTGAACCGATGGAGTTAGAAGTTATTTGATCAAAATTTGACATTGATTAAAGCAGCTCTTTCCACTGGAGAGAGACTTCCGAAATCGTATTCTAAAGTAAAAATATACATGCGGAAATTGAGACTTGGCTATATTTCTATACATGTCTGCAAAAATGACTGTATATTATTTTATAAGGATAACGAACAAATAACTGAATATCCGAAATGCAGTAAGCTTAGGTACAAAATTGATAACAAAAAAAAATAGAGGATACCTCAAAAGATTTTAAGATATTTTTCATTGATTCCAAGATTTCAAAGGCTGTATATATTCACAAAGATGGCAAAAGAAATAAGATGGCATCATGAGCAGCGAATTTCGGAGGAGAACATACTTAGCCACCTGACCGACTCCGTAGTGTGGAAAGACTTCGATGTAATGTATCCGCACTTTGCGAGTGACCCGCATAATATCCGACTTGGTCTAGCGATATATGGATTTAATCTTTTTGATAATTTGAGTAATTCCTATAGTATGTGGCATGTGATGTTAGTTGTGTATAATGTGTCACCTTGAAAGTACATGAAAGAACCATTTATTTTTATATCACTTTTGATTTTGGGTCTGACAGTACTAGATAATAAAATTGATGCATATCTACGATCGTTAATCAATGATTTGAAGAAACTATAGAAAAATAGAGTACAGATGTATGATTCTATGAGTCGAAGGAATTTTAAGTTGCATGTTTCGATTTTATGGACCATAAATAATTTTTTTACATATGAAAACTTATCTGGATGGAGCACTAAAGAATATCTGGCATGTCCAATATGCAACAAGGATACATCCTCCTTACATTTAAAGTATGGATGGAAAATATGCTTCATGGGTCATCGACGATTTCTACCTGGTAATCATTCTTGGAGGATCCGTTACCACCAAAACTTTGATGGTTAGTCCGACCGACATCCGTCACCTAAGGAGTTAAGTGGAGCAGAAGTTTTAGAACAACTCGAAGTCATTGAAAACGTCCAATTTGAAAAAATATTGGGTTTTCGCAAGCGAAAGTGTACTGAAGCTGAGCTGAATTGGATGAAGCGAAGTATTTTTTTCGAACTACTATATTGGAAGTAGCTACTACTTCATCATAATCTGAATGTAATGCATATTAAGAAGAATATTTGTGATAATATCATCGATACTATATTAAATATCTCAAAAAAATAAAAGATAGTACAAAAGCTCGTCTTGATTTATAGAAAATAAAAATTCAATAGGAGTTGCATTTAGTTCATCGAGATGATAGATTTTTAATGCCACCTGCATGTTACTCACTATTTGACAAGAAAAAGAAGAGTTTCTGTGGATGGTTCAAAATTATAAAATTTTATGATATATACGCTTCAAATATATCATGGTGTATTGAAAACAATGATGGCAATATCTCTGGTATGAAAAGTCATGACTCTCATGTGATGATGCAATGCTTGCTTTCTATGATCATACATGGCTATTTAGGTGGTGATGTTCAAACTGCATTGATTGAGTTGAGAGTGTTCTTTCGAGAACTGTGTTGCTGAAAATTAAAATTAACTTACTTGAGAAGTTGGAGAAGGATATCGTACTCATTCTTTATAAGTTAGAAAAAAAATTTGCACCATTATTTTTTGATGTTATGGTGCACCTGGCTATTCATCTTCCAAAGAAAGCTTTTTTGACTGGACCGATACATTATCGGTGGATGTATCCTATTGAAAGGTAAAAAAATTGTACGCACTTTATCATATCAGTTATAAGATGTAAATATATTTCTAAAATTTAAATTTATTTTTATTTACAGATTCTTATGTATCCTAAAAAAGTATGTGCGCAATAAAGCACGGTCTGAAGGGTCTATAGCGGAAGCATATGTAGCTATAGAGTGTGTCACGTTCTGCTCGATGTATCTTGACGATATCGAAATAATATTTAATCATACAAATTATAACGCAGATCATGAATGGGGTGACAATGAACCGATGCTCTCTATATTTAAACAAATGGTTCGACCCATTGATGGAAGGAGATATGAATTTATAGACATGAATGAGCTATCTAAAGTATATTTTTACATTCTAAATAATTATGAAAAAATTAAAAATTTTATTGAGTAAGTACCATCTTAGCATACTGTTTAATGTTCTAAGTAATTTTTTCATGTCGATATAAAATTAAAAATCATAACTTGTTGCAGTGAGCACAAGAGTATACTATGCAGAGAGAATAATACGGATGCTGATGATTGACATAGGAAGAAATTTATAAAATGATTTGGTGATCTTGTAAGTTGCACCAGTAATATATTATTTTTAATAATTATAAAAATAATTATTTAAAATAATATAATTTTTTATGTTATGGTATAGATAAAATATAAGTATTTCAATAAAGAAGATGGTGCGATCGATGAGTTGTATAATTTAGCATGTGATCTCGATCGAAAGATTAACCACTACACATCCTGTATCATTGAAAAAATAAGATTTCACACAAGAGAACTTGAGATGCAACGATAAATCTAGAATAGTGAGATTGCTACGATAAGATATGAAGAAGAAGAAGAGATTGAATATTATGGTGTACCAATAGATATCATAGAACTGAAGTATGAATCCAGTAATTTTGTATTCTTATTTCAGTGTGAATGGTGGGATATTAGCAATAAAAAAATCAATATTCATATCGATCCACACTTTATTAGTATAAATTTTGTACGAATATGGTACCAGAAAGAGCCATATATATTAGCAACTCAAGCGAAATAAGTAATATATTTGAAGAATCTAAAGTATCGAGGTAATTGGCATGTCGTACAAAAAATAACACCTAGAGATGTATATGACATACCAACCCGATTAGAGATGGATAAAATTCAAATTTACATAAAGAAAAAATTTTTCAAGAGGAAGAACAAACATTAGTCGAGCTTCTTGTTGATAAAGAACATATAACAGCTCCTTTGAATAGGGCTGATCTACCATCCGACGAAGTTGAAGCTAATTTTATATTTAATCTTGATGAGTCAGAGGGCGACAATCAGTTTATAAATGATGATGAGATAGAAGATGGCACATATGTCGATTATTATGATTCGAAGGAGGATCTACACATCGAGGAAGATATGAATATTGATGAGTAGATCTATATTCTTTGTTCAATCTTCTTTTGCAATAATAGTATGTAATATAATTCTATTCATTAGAATATAATTTATTTTTATTATTATTATTAATATTATATTCATTTATATGTCAAGAATTGCAGGTATGGCACCAGGAGACAGATAATGATGTTCGTGTTCGCAGTCTACCCTGGAGGCTGAGGCACATTCACTGATTTTCACTACCGCACCAGCTCCATCGCCAGAGGGTCCTATACTGAAAGGTCCCAGTAAGGCAAATCTGAGTGGCATTATTATACTTTTTATATAATAAAATTTAATTTTTTTTTTATTTAGATAGCTATCATACTAATGATTTATTTATTATTATTTTAGATCAGTTTTCACTAGTGGTGAGGCGAGGGTGAGGTCCATCGAAAAACCTCGCTCTAGAGTATTGGAGATGCGAGCACCTGAAACAGCGTCTCCATATTGAGATACCACCAGGCTACACCAGGCCCATTAGGGGATGGTGCGAGCTTTGGCAGATCGAGTTGGACATCATATGCCGCAGCTATGCCTTCGTGACGCTTTTCGTTTGGCATCACGTTGTACTGACTTAGAGAGAGATTTTTTACATCCAGTTACAGGTAAAATAAATTATACTATGAATATTTAATTAGCACAGTATTCTTCTAATATTTATTATTGGCAAGGTATATTTGATATTATTGATTTTGAGGAGGATCGCGTGCGGCGAGCTGTGGACACTCATTTATCTTTGCATTTCAAGGAGTATCGCCACTGCATCCATCAGCATTGATATTATGTGATACAGGATCATGGGGTGGAGGTAGTACGACAGCGGTCCTATGACAGCATCACTATAGATGATTGGACTCTCATATACTAACATTACGAGGATCTGGCATATCAGGTTACACATCCAATTTTTTTTTTAGAGTTTAATGATTGAACTCTTTATTCTTAAATTTAGTTTATTACCTACTAATTTGATTGCTAACTGTACAAGATGATATGCCCAGACGTCGTGAATTGGGCGGACAGATCGTATCGCATTGTGGAGGTTCGAGGTCGTTCGCTCGTCATATGAGCAGATGGTAAATAATTTTTAATTAGTATATTTCAACTCTTTAACTATTTAAAATTTTTTAATTAATTATTTTCAAATTACAGAGAGATACAGAGAGTGACGAACTTTCTGATATGATTGATATCTACCAATGGACCCATCAGCGATGGTCAGAAGAGTGGATGACAGAGAGTCAGGAGCTTTTTATAATTTTTTTTAATTATTTTTTCATTCACAATCTGATTTTCAGTATAAAATTAAAATAGCTATAACTTTAATTTTTAGAACCGTATGATAGACATCAGATCCCAACCTACCTCTGAGGGCTCGATCGCACCCATAGATGATGAGATCTTGATCAAGTGCTTGGTACGAGATCCTATTATTTAGGAGTTTAGGATATGGGATCAGCGCTCCCTCATCCTCACGCTCATCCAGACTCATCCATGCTGCTTGTGATGTTCGACTGACGGAGGTGCAAAGGCAGGCTGAGTAGCAGCTGATGAGTTGACTGCACACATCGATGAATATCAATGACTTCAGATCCAGATGATAGAGTAGATAATGTAAATAGAGTAGATGATGCAGCAGTAGGCCGGTCCGAGCTCCTTCGAGCGCTCTCCTTCCCTAGCCTATTCTTTTTTTTGTAGATACCGGCACTTGATGACTTATTTATGTAGCTTTTTTTTTTTATTTTAGACCTCTTATAATTTTAATTTAAAATAATAAAATGATAAAATTTATTTATAAATTTTTTATATAAATTTTTTATATAAATTTTTTATTTTTAATTTATAAAAAATATTATAAATATAAATTAAATATATATATATTCATAAATTATTTTTTAAAAAATATGTGTAAATTATTAGCGATGGAATTATTTTCAACAAAATATTGATTGCCAAAAAATATATTAGTGATAAAAAATTGATCATTAATAAATTTTTTAATAAATTTAAAAATATCAAAATTTTATATTAAATTAATAATGATGAAAATATTTTTATCATAAATAATTAAAAATTTATTAATGATAAAAATAGAGATCAAAAATTGTAATATTCATGATGTAAAATGTGCATCACTAATATTTTTTAAATTTAATTTTTATAAAAATTTTAATTAAATTAATAGTAATAAAAATATTTTTATTATAAATAATTGATAATTTTTTATCGATAAAAATATGCATCCAAAATTATCATATTTATGATGAAAATTTTACATTGCTAATATTTTTTTTAAATTTAATTTTTATAAAAAATTTAATTAAATTAATAGCAATAAAAATATTTTTATTATAAATAATTAATATTTATTAGTAATAAAAATATGTATCAAAAATTATCATATTTGTGATGAAAAATTTATGTCATAATATTTTTTTAAATTTTATTTTGATAAATATTTTTAATTAAATTAATAGTGATGAAAATATTTTCATCGTAGGTAATTGATAATTTATTAGTGATGAAAATTTATGTCAAAAATTATCATATTTATGATGAAAAATTTACGTCGCTAATATTTTTTTGATTTTTATAAATTTTTTAATTAAATTAATAGTGATGAATATGATTCATGATAAATAATTATTTTTTATTAATGATATAATATTTTATCATAAATTATCTTTTTTATGACTAAAATTTTTTATCGTAAATAGTTTTCAAAAAAAAAATTAATAATAAAATTTTTGATCGATAATATTGATTATTCACGACGAAAATTTTTTTCTATCATAAAAAATTATCAATGACGTCATTATTTGCGATGAAATATTAGTGACGATAATTTCATCATTAATAGCTATTATGATGAAAATCTATTATTAGCGATAAATTTTTTGCATCGCTAATATTCTGTTCTATTGTAGTGAGGAGGGACCCAAGAGGGTTGCGGTTGGCCTATGAAAGGTCTTCTCCGATCATTCCTTTGCTTGGACCCACATTCACGAATAGGAGAAGGGCTTGAGATTCACTAGGGCTCGAAGGTTTGGTGCTGGAGTGCTTCCTCCTTTGGGGTATGCTCTTCTGAGGTGCTATTGGGGATCAAATCCATTGAAAATTAGTTGGAATCTAATGAGGATTGTTCGATTTTAGGAGGAGGAGGGCTTGAAAAAGGTTCGGTTTGAAAGAAATGGAATAGGATGAGCAGAGTTTCGGATTGTCTCGGGTTAAAAGATCCATCCCTAACATAGGGGTCAACTCGACTTAATCTCAAATCGACTCCGAATGAGGGGTGGACTCCAGACTCATAAAACTATTTTTCTACATAAAATTATGAATCGACTTTTGATTTTAAGAGTCAACTATTTGATACAGAGAACAATTCAAGGAGTTTCAAATCAAAAAAAAATTATTCAAATTGAACAAAGATCAATATGCAATCAAATCAAAGATCAAGAAAGATATTCAAATCAATTTAGGGGATTAAGAATTAATCAATTGGGGTTTTATAATCAATCAAATCAAATAAGATTAAGTTAAGAAAAAACTAGATAAAGACTCTAAAAGTTAGGTTCAACTAGGAGATTTTTAAATCCTTAAAGATCAAGCTATAATGCAATGTAAGTTAACAACATCAACTATGTAATCTTTTATAACTGAACATATTATCTTGATGTTCTTCGAATCAAATAATTTTTTGAGATATTTCAATAATTATGTATCCTATGACGATGTCAAAAATTAATTTTGTGAGTTTTGCACTCAAATGATTTGATATGCAATCAAGCTTATTTTAATTTAGATTTTTTAAATAATAATTATAAAATTAATTATTTATAATTAATTTTAGAATTCAAGATGAAGCAATGTGAGTAGTGAGTTTTGTATCTGGTTTACTAGTTTTGGAAATTTGAATCCTAATGAGCCGTCGGGTCGTTTGACATGTATTGGGCTCCTTTAAGTGGTCCATTGGGTCGGTTTAATGACTAAGATTTGGGACTGCTATATATGATGACTGGCCTTCATTTGTTATGAGATGGGTTGTTCTGTGCTGGGCCCCGCAGCTTGGACTGTGAGATTCTCCTACATTTTTTTTAATTTTAATTTAATCTCTCTCTCTTCTTTTTTTTTGTTTCCTTCTTGTTTTCTTGGTTTTCCTTTTATTTCCAATTTTTCTACTTCATTTTTTTTCGTGAAGTTTGCGTAGAGGTACACCCCACCAATGCAAAATCTAGGTTTGGTCAAAAAGAAAAAAAAAACTCTAAGTATTTTTTAACAATGCAAACTTTTGGCTCTTCATATATTTCCTTCTATTACTATAAATTTTTTTTCTAGTAAAAACTACATATACAAAATAAATTATCCTTATATGAAATCTTTGGTAGACTGAAGTTATTATTTATTGACCTAAAGCACATGACTGATCTTTAAGAATGATAAAAATCGATCCGACTCGTCAATATGATTCGCATTTGATCCACCTTAAATAGATTTAGATTTGGATTAAACAGATTCAGATCGTAAATGGATTGACCTGTTTAACCTATTTAATAATGAGATCGGGTTCAGATTTCAGACAGCTAACCCTTTTAACCCATTTAATAAATGGATTGGATCGGATGGGATCGGATCGAATTGTAACATAACCTATTTAACCCACGTAACATAATCTGTTTAATGTCTCTACAGTGTGGAACGCGCTCCTTTTTTCGAATTTGTCCGCCTGCGTGCAGGAAATTGGACCGCATCCGCGTGAAATACTGACATCCCATCAATAACATGCCACGCTATCTTTAATTTTCTTATTCCCACCCTGCAGCCCCACGCTTTTTTTCCTCTTCCTCTCGGCCCTCCCCTTTTTTTCTTCTTCGTGTTGTCGGAGGCTTACCAGAGACAAAGACCATGGAGGCCAAGACCACGGCTACTGGAGTTTTCTTGTCCCTTCCAAGGATTCGCTGATGGGGGGCTTCGTTGGGGCACGACTGCATAGACACTAGGCCAGCATGAGGACACTAGCGATCATAGCGAAGGAAGGAGAGGTGAAGGAGGTGGAGAACCGAAGAGGGAGGTGGCGATGGAGGAAAGACCAGTCGAGGAGGGTGAGGGAGTGATGGAGACGATTGAGAAGGTGGAGCCGATGGGGAAGGTGGGAGGGATCTAGGGTTGGGGGCATGTTAAGGGCTAGGCCACAGGCGGAGCTGAAGGTGAGAGTTTTCAGATCGGATGGAGCTGAAGACGGTCGACATCATGATGATCGGATAGAGATGGAGGTGGTTGACAGTGCGGCGGTCGGATAGAGTGAGAGGAGGACAGTCTGGCAGAGATCTGGTAGGGCAGAGCCCTCTCAGATTTTTATTTTTCTTTTAAATGTATTTGGTTGGTTCGATTGATTTTTTTTTAATGAATTTTATAAATGGATAGTAAACAGTCGGATCGGATAATTTATTTATTAAATAGGTCAGATTTAAATTTTAAAATCTGACCTATTTAAATATATAGATCCAGGTTCAAAGTTTTTCGAGTCGATCCGTATCTGATCCGACCCGATTTCCACCTCTACTAATCTTGGTTAAAAAAGAGTATAGATGAAATAAATAAAGAAAAAATAATGGAGTTAAATCAAAAGATTGGAAGATTAGTAGCTTCTTCACTTTCCTTCTTTTAATTTTCAATCTAGTTGTTTTTTTTTTAATCAAGCATAGAAAGGAGGGATTGCTTATCTCTTCTCCATACCTGATTTTTGGAACTTAGAATTAGTTGATTTTTCATGCATGCATTACTTTATAGAAAAAATATATTCGTTTCTAATTTGCTAATATCTTTAAATTAATATTATAAAAATAAGATTCTAAAATAAAATTGAAGAAAATATTTACCCTTTGATTAGCATTTTATATCAAGTAAAGATTGAAGCAACTAGTATAAAATTTGATAAAAAATTTGTTCACCATAAAAAATGTTAAAAAATGTTTAAAGGCATAACTTTAATAATAATTGAAACAAAATATCTTGCCATAAAAGTACATAGAAATAAGCACATGGGGCAGCGAAGATTATGATGCTACCAACGGAAGTGGTCAAAATCATGAAACATTAAGATTTTTTTTATTATTTTTTTAAAATTTAATTTCAATAATATCCCTAATCTCAACATATTTCATAAATTATGGCACTTTGGCTGACTGAACAGCCACGTAGAGAAAGTGCTTGTTGGACATGCGGGCTTGGACTTGAAACCACATGTTCAACATGCAATTCCTCCTCCACGTGGTCTACTACCTTTGAAAAAAATTAAATTTAAAAATAAAAACTGCATGTTGAAGATGTGGTTTCAACTTGAAACTGCATGTTGAAGATGCTGTTTCAGCTTGAAACTGCATCTTCAACATGCGATTTCAAGTTGGTCCTACCACCTCCCCGTGGTCCCTTGCAAACGGTCTCCTCCCTATCCCGTGGTCCCCCGCAAACGATCTCCTCCCCACCCATGGTGTCTCCACCTATGATCAGTCTCCTCTCCACCCGATAGTCTTGGGTTCCCCCTCCTCACGATCGGCATCCACCTCCCAATCAGTCTTCTCTCCATCCACGACTGGCATCTGCTCCTCGACCGGCCTCTTCCCGGTCGCATAACTGACCTCCACCCCTCCCCGACCGACCTTCTTCCCCTCCCATGATCGGCCCCATTCCCCTCCCTCTTGCCGTGGCCACTTCCTCCCACTGCCCCACCCCCTTCTCCTGTTGAGCAGTGGCTCCCCACCTCCGATCAGCCCCTGTCTCTCTTCCGGTATATTAATTGTAGATGAGTTAATAAATTTTTTTAATTATGCTTTAATACTTAATGTATGAGAATGATTTTTTTTGAAATTGCATATTATTTAATACTTAATATATGAGAATGATTTTTTTTGAAATTGCATATTATTTATTAATTTAAATTGTAGTGTAGCTGAAACTCAACTATATGTTGTTGGATTAATATTCATGTAGGTGTTCATGCAAAAAAAAAAAATCCAGTGTAACATTTTCATCTTAGCTCTTCGATAATGTCATTTTAGCTGGCCAACTAGTTTGGGGATTAAGGCTTAATTAAGTTGAATGCTCTATTTATGTCATTTTTAATCAAAACTTTTTTTTGATAGTCAATACTACAATAATCCATGCAATGCTCATAATTAAAATATATTAGTAAGTTGTTTAAATTATCATTGGATATATCACATTTTATTAGAAATTAGGTTTTTATTTTAGCATATTGAAGTAAGTAATTTTTTTAGTTTTAGCTGATTAATAATGGATATATGTATGCATGTATGCATACATGTATGTTTGTATGTATGTACATATACATGCAAGTCTATTTATGTAAGTATGTATATGTATGTATGTATTTGTATATACAAGTGTGAATGTATATATGCATGTAAACCTTCTAGAATGGGCATATGCAAGTTTATTTGTAATTTATATACATTTTTTTGATAATGAGCTAAATTTACTCTTTTTATTGTGTATGTAGTGAAATATGGTACAAATTGTTATAGCCTTATGTTATATTAATGGTTCGATGGTTAATAGATTGTATGGCATTGAGTATAATGAGTGACCCAAAAGGTCATTAGAATTAAATATAAAATGAAATATGAGAGTTGGAGGATAAGTTTTATGAAGTCTTTCATGTGGATAGAAGATGAAATAAAATAATAATAATGTATAGATATCCACAAGTTATGCAACTATCAGTAATTAAGCATGAAGCTATTTCGATTACCGACAACGATGATATGGAGATAATCTTTTCAATAGTAAGTTTTCATCCATGTTTATTCGATGCAGAGTTGTAGCTAAATATGCAACCCTTAAAAGATGTCGAAGATATTCGTGATTGAGATAATTTTGAAGTAAGTGATCAGGATTTAGGAATGACAACACAAGTTGTGGAATATATTGTTTACTCTTGTCTGTACACTATAGATAATGTCACATCGAACATAGGTTCAGACATACGGAGGAGCAGTTTGGTATAATAAATGGTGATGTGATGTAGATATCATCAGACAAACATCACTGTATACAATTGCCATGATATGGTTCATGCAGATAATAGACTTTTTAGGAAGATGATGAGCTAAGCGAAGATGATGTGGAAGAGGATGCTCAGCAAGCTGGCACATCATATGGCGTAGGAAGCCCATAAGATATTGGAAGCTCACGTGATGCAGAAACTTTTCTGTATTTGAAGCTTCTTCTCAAATATTTAGTCATTTTGATTGGACAGCTACTAATATATCAATATGTTCTGCATTACAAACACAGTGCAATATATGAAAAAGAGGTGAAGAGTTACGTAAAGGGTTTCATTTTGCAAATAAGGTAGAACTACAAACTATGGTAAAATAATATTCAATTGATATGTATTGTGAATTCAAAGTTATTGAGTCGGAGCCAAAACTGTGGATTGTTAAATCTATAAAACAAAGAGTCGAGATGTCAATGGATGCTTCGAGCAATTAAGCAGCATGATAATTTTGAAATCACATGATATGCTAATCTGCATACATGTTTATTTGCTATGCTTTCTTAAGATCATTGTGGGCTAGATTCTAATTTTATTACCAACAAAATATGGGATTTGCTGAAAGAAGTACCTGTAATTTTCATTACTGATATTGGTGTAGTATCAAAAAAATAGATTCAACTATATGTCCAATTATAGAAAGTTATGGAAGGCCAAGCAAAAAGCCATGGCCATGGTATTTGGTGATTGGGATAGGTCATATAAATTATTGCCAAAATGGTTGCATGCTGTAGAGGAATTCAATCCTGACTCTTAGATTAAATTCATCAGTACTCCTATAGATCACCCAGCATGTGCTTTATTTGATCATATTTTTTGGGCATTTGCACCTTCCATTGAAGGGTTCAAATATTATCGATCAATGATTAGTATCGATGCTGTATTCTTACATGAAAAGTATCGAGAGAAGATGATGATTGCAATCACTATAGATGGGAATAATCAATTTTTTCACTTGCATTTGCCATAGTAGATGAGGAGTCTACGAATATCTAGGGTTGGTTCTTAGCTTGCATGAGAACTTTTATTACCACATGTCAGAATATATATTTGATCTTAGATCAGTATGTTGGTAATTTATTTGCAGTACATAATCAATTTCTTGATTGGCAACCACCACATGCATTCCATGTATATTGCTTGCATCATCTAGCAAGTAATTTTGATTCACGATTTTGGGATTCAAAACTAAGGGATATGGTGAAGAAGGCTAGTATACAGACATAGATCAGAAATTTGAGAAACATATGAAAAAGATTGAAAAACTTAAATCGAATGCAGTTCAGTGCTGAACTAAATTTTTTTTAAAGAAATGGACTCAAGCACATGATGGCGGCCAACGATATAAACAATGACTACTAATTTGTCGGAGTGTTTTAATAGAGTGCTTAAAAATGCTCGCTTTCTTCCAATAATTGTATTGGTGCAATTGATATTCTTCCATCTTGATCATATTTTGATGGTCGCTGTACTCAGACAGTTGATGCATTAGAAAGAGGTGAAAGATTTACTCCATTTGTTACAAATCGTATAATCGCTAATCAATCTAAAGCTACACATATAGTGTTACAAGCTTTGATAGGGCTAGCAACATGTTCTAAGTGCAGACGGCATTGTGTGGGTCTTATATGAATAAAGGCAACAACATGCAGGTGACCAGCATTGCTTATATTTATTAAATTCTAATTTAGTTATATCTAACAACTAAGTTAATATTTGTACAATATATGATGCAGATAGTAAGACTTTCGAAGTATACATGTACATGTCAGAAATGACAGTGCTGTCATTTACCTTATTCACATGTCATGGCTGCCTGTGCTCGTGCTGCAATTGATTTTTGGCGATGTATTGATCGATGCTACATCCTAAATGATTACTATCACAGTTACGCTCATAAATTTCATCCCATACCACATCAAGAATATTGGTCACAAAATCATAGTGAGTGTATCATCATACCTGTGCAAGAATAGTTATGACAGAAGCGTAGACCATACTCCTTGAGATTACGAAATAAAATGGATTGGAGAGAATCCGACAATTGGCCTACATGTCGAATCTGTGGAGAAGCAAGCCATGACAGATGGACATGTTCAAGAATGAGAACTAGAGAATGATATCTACCGTGAAATGGTGGAATTGTAATGTTGTATCAAGTAGAAGTATACTAAAACTATTTCTTTAAGATAGATACTTAAATGGCAAACATACAAATGTTGTATTAAGTAGAGTTGTACTAAAAAATTTTTTTGTTCGATAAGCACTACATTGCAATGCAACCAATCGAAGTTATTAAAATAAATTTATTTATAAAATATTTTTACTAACCATCGTTCAATGCTTGCAGCATATCATATACATGGATGCAGAGCCAGCAGATGATTCAATATTACATGACCAGGCTGATCATCGGTCATCGATAGTATGGGACGGTGAGGTACGTATTTATATCATTAACATCTTCTTTAAAAAATTTATTATATTCAATTAATTTTTGTATTGATATTTTTTACTTATTATTGCAAGGAGTCACGGTTTCTCACCTATCATCGGAGGGAGCTAGTGTTGCGCAGGTTGATGCGACTAGACAGACACATTATACCATATCTATGTCAGGCCAGATTCTATGGATTAAGCCGCGTTAGATTCATACAGCTTAATTGGCACTTGATCACAGCATTTGTAGAGCAATACGGTGACTGCTGGCTATCATCCAGATAGGCGGTGGTGACTCTGACGAGCGGTGGTGCGTGAGTAAGCCCCTCTTCTCCTCCCATCATAGATCGGAACCAAAACAAACAAAAAAAAAAGAAGAGCAAAGCAAGGGTCGGCGGTTCCCACCATCGTGCCTTCCTTCTCCTCCCTTGCTGCCATCGAAGGGCCATCCGGTAAGCAATGTCGTGATTCCGACAAGTAATGATGTTGGATGTCTATTTTAAGAGGGTTCAAACAAAAAAATAGAGTGGGATTGGGACCGTCGGATCTCTGTTGACTGACAGTTTTCACTTAATCAGCAATGGCTGGCAGCGATTGGCGATTGGGAGATGACGGCGGCCTGTCAATTGGTCAGTTTTTGATGGTCGTCGGCCAATTTTTGAGGCAAAAGAGGTGCCGGTTTGGCCCTCTTTTCGCCGCTCAATTGTAAGGGAGAAAACCCCTTAACGAATTTCGGATTTTGGGTTTCAACCCAAAATCCGAATCCGATTTGTTAATTTAAGTTTTATAGCATTTTTGTATTGTAGTCCCTACTAAATATAGAATTTGATTTCAATCTAACAAAATTATATTTTAGTCCCTATGATGTAATTTATTGTATAAAAATTCCATGTTACAGTTTAGCCCATGTTAAAGTTTATTATTTCATAATAATCCTTTAAAAACTTCAGATTACTCTTTAAAAAGGTTCTTTCTAATGATAATCCTTAGAAAATTAATTTTTTGATATTTCTATAATTATGTGACATAATATGTCATTTTTTAAAATATTTTTTGAGACATGATAGTTTGAAAAATTAGTTTGTCATGTGATAGACCTTCTAGTAGCATGTATTTTCTCTAGTTGTATATATATATATATATTTATATACTTTCAATTTTTTTAGAAGGTTAAATAGGTTAAAATCTAAATTATTTATTTGAGCTATATAATTCTATTATTGTGGCTTTAGAATGCGATATTATACTATAATATGATCAGTGAGGTATATGTTGTTAAGTAGCCCATTCTGGATCGACTTGATCATTTATGGGCATACATACAGTTTGAGTATGCCGACTTATATTTTATTTCTCTGTATAGATAATTTTGTGGGTTGTCAGGAATATTTATCATCAAAGTGATTTATTTATATCAATTTATGGGGGCTTTCATCATGAGAGAGATATTTTCTAGTTATGGTATATAATCGCCTGTCCAAAGAGAGCTATTGTGTCTTTTAACTAGGAATTGTATAGAGCATTATATTGCAAGGGTGCTCTAGCTTTTGGGGTTTGTTTGTCTAATGGGGATATGCTTCTAAATGTTAAGATATTTTTGCTTATAGCTTCATGTGAACAGTACTTATGCATATTGCACATTCTATCCAAAAGGGAATATGGGATATTGTGGTCTCTTGTTTATAGCTTATGTTGTTTATATATACATCCATTGACTGTGTTTTATATTCTTACTATTTGATTGTACAGTCTTATTCAATATTAATAATAACAATGTTGTCATTGAGGTCTTAATTGGATCAAATTATAAGAGGTAGAAGCAGGATATGAAATTTGCTCTAGGGATTGCTAACATTGACCTAGCATTGAGTGAGAATAAATCTGATAATTTCAATGATCAAAGTACACCTGAATAAAATATTTATTTTACAAAATGAAAAAAGTCTAATAGGCTTAGCTTGATTGCTATTAAGAGATCTATTTTTGAGCATCTTCTGAGTAGCCTGTCAGAGATCAATAATGCTAAAAAGCTATTTGATGCCATAGCATAGAGATACCTTATGTCTGGGAATGTTGAGTCTGGATGCCTAATGAAGAAACTGACAACAATGTTGGGGGTGTCAGAAAATATATTTTGAAAATAATTCATCTCCAAACCAAATTTAAGGGTCTCAAAATTGAACTGCTTGATTCTTTTCTTGCGCCTTATGCTTTAAATTTCTTACCTATTGAATTCTTTCAGATCAAAATTATCTATAATACTTTGAATAAAACTTAGAGTATTAATGACTTGATCACCAAATGTATTACTGAGGAAGAAAAACTTAAGAAAAAAAAGAGTGAGAGTACCCTTCTTTCTTTCCAATCTAAATCTCATTTTGATGAGGGTTCTATGAATAAGAAAAGATGTAAACCTACTGCTCCTAGATAGTCTTAGGGTGCTAAAGGATGTGGTAACAACTTTGGTCACAACCGTTCTATAAGAGGCCCCAAAGATGTCATTGAAAAAAAATATAAATATTTCTATTGTAAGAAGAAAGGCCATATAAGGAGTCAGTGCCATAAGTTCAAGTCTTGAATAGAAATGAAAAAAAAATATAAAGATAAGCCCCTAACTCTAGTTTGTTATGAGTCAAATATAGTCAATGTCCCTGTTGATTCCTGATGGATTGATAGTGGTGCCATAACTCATATTGTCATTTCTTTATGGGGGTTTATAAGCAAGTAGAAACTAAGTCTGAAGGAGGCCAAGTTAAAAGTAAAAATGATCTTGAAGTTGAAGTAGAATATATAGGAGTTGTCAAGTTGTCTTTAGAATCTAATTTTGAAATTTTTTTAGAGAATATCTTTTATGTACCTTCTTTTAGAAGAAATTTGATTTCTATTTCCTCTTTAGATAGGTTTGGATTTGGTTTTGATTTTCATGATGGAAAAATTAATTTGATGTTTAATTCTTAGATTGTTAGTTATGGTATTTTGAATGATGAATTATATAAATTATGTTTAGCTTATGATGATCCATATGCTTCTTTAAATATTGAGAACATAGTTGCAAAGCATTCTAGAATTAAAGATAGAATATTTATGTTGTAGTACAAGTGCTTAGGACATATATCTAAGGAAAGAATTGATAGATTGATTAATGATGACATCCTACCCATCTTGGATTTTGGAGATATGGAAACTTGCATTGATTGTATTAGGGATAAATTGACTAAGATTAAAAAGAAAGAGGCGATTCATATTTCAGATCTTTTGGAAATAATTCATACGGATATTAATAGACCATATTCTTCTATAATCTATAGTAATAAATATTTTATCACATTATTTATGATTTTTTTTGATATAATTATCTTTATTTAATTAAAGAAAAATTAGATGCTCTTAAAAAATTTAAAATCTTCAAAATAGAAGTTGAAAAATAATTGAAAAAGTCATCAAGATCGTGAGATCTAGTCGTAGGGGTGAGTATTATGACAAACATGATATGACAAGATAGCATATGAGTCTGTTTGCCTAATACTTATAGGATTGTGGGATTGTTGGACAATATATCATGTCTGGTAACTCTAAGCAAAATGATATTATTGAGATGATGAGTAGGTCTAACTTGTCAGAACATTTGTGGGTTGAGGCTCTTAAAACTGTCTTGTACATCTTTAATAGAGTTTTTAGTAAATCTTTACCCAAAATATCTTTCAAACTTTGGACCAGTAGAAAATCTAGCTTAAACCCTTTCCATACTTGGGGTTGTCTTGTAAAAGTAAAAATATATAATTCGATAGAGAAAAAGACTGACCCCAGAACTAATCATTATTATTTTATTGGATATCCAGAACATACTAAAGGATACATGTTCTATAGTCTTGGGAGAGGTAATAGAATTGTAGAGTCACAGACTACTAAATTTCTAAAAGTTGATTTGACTGATATTAAATTTTTTAGACTGTTGATGTTGATAGTAGTCAGATTAAGACTGTCTTCATTTCTATAGCTATATCATATGAGAATATAGTTTCTGCACCTATTGATAGAGTGGATGTTCAGGCCCCTAATTCTGCTGCTCCTGTTGAGAATTTTCAATCAATTCAGTCTGTTGAGAAGGTGCCATTAAGGAGATCTATCAGATAGAGAAGGCCTGCCATTTTTGATGATTTTTTTATCCACCTTGGGGAAAGTGATTATAATATTGGGCATGTGGTTGATCCAGTAACATATTATGCTGTGAGCTGTCCCTAGTTTGATTTATGGATATATGCTATGAAGGAAGAAATGCAGTATATGGTTAACAATGCAGTGTGGAAGCTTATTGAGCCTACTGAGAATTGTAAATCTATTGGATATAAGTGGGTGTACAAGATTAAGAAAGATTTTAAGAGAAGAATTGAGCATTTCAAGGCTAGGTTGGTTGCTAAGGATTTTACTCAAAGAGAAGAAATTGACTACATTGAAACTTTCTCTCTAGTATCCTTAAAAGATTCCTTCAGAATCATTATATTTTTAGTGACTCATTATGACTTGGAGCTTTATCAGATGGATGTTAAAACTACCTTCCTAAATAGTAATCTCAGTAAAGAAGTGTATATGAAACAGTTTGAGAATTTTTAGAGAAGTGGGAGAGAGCATTTAGTTTGCCAATTGAAAAAGTCCATTTATGGCTTGAAACAAGCATCTCAATAATGATACTTAAAATTTGATGAGATGGTAACCTCTATTGGCTTTGAGAAAAATAAGGTTGATCAGTGTATCTATCTTAAAATCAGTGGGAGCAAGTTTGTCTTTCTTGTTTTATATGTTGATGATATCTTGCTTATCAGTAGTGATTTTGGTTTGCTCAGTAAGACTAAATAAATATTATCTAGGACTTTTGATGTAAAAGATCTTGGGGAGACAACCTTTATCCTAGGTATTTAATTCATAGGGATAGATCACGTCATCTGTTGGGTTTGTCACAAAAGGCATATATTAACAGGGTTCTTGAAAAATTTAATTTGCAGAATTATAAACTATGTAATATGCTTGTTGCCAAGGATGATAAGTTTAGTAAAGATCAATCCCCCAAGAATAAGCTTGAGAAAGATCATATGAAGAATGTGCCTTATGCCAGTGCTATAGAGTCTCTGATATATACTCAGATTTGTACCAGACCTAATATTACCTTCGTAGTGGAAGTTCTTAGTAGATATCTGTCAAATCCAGACTTCCAAATTAGATTGCTGCAAAAAGAGTGATGAGATACTTGCAGAAAATCAATGACTATATACTTGTGTATAGAAGAGTTGATAATCTAGATTTGGTAGGCTATTTAGATTCAAATCTTGCTGAGTACTATGATGATTTTAAATCAATTTCAAGATATATTTTTATAATTAGCTGGGAGTATAATATTCTATAGAGATATTAAATAGATCCTAACTCCTTTCACTATGCAAGCTAAATTTATTGCCTGCTATGGAGTTGCTACTCAAGCTATTTGGCTGAGAAATCTTATTTTAAGGCTTCGAGTTATTCATTTTACTACTAGACCACTTATAATCTATTATGATAATAGAGTTGCCGTGTTCTTTATAAAAAATAATAAATCTTTCAATGGATCTAAATATTTGAAGCTGAAGATCTGACAGTAAGAAATCTTATGAAGAAAGGGAACATAACTATTGAGCACATAGATACAAAGTTCAAGTTGGCTGATCCTCAGACTAAGGCTTTGAGGTCCATATGCTTTATAAGGCTTGTTGAAAATATAGGTATATTGAGTTCTTTTGATGTACTTGATTAGTAGGAGTAATTTTGTATTTATATTTTATTGATGTTTTATTATTATGGATCTTTTTTATCTTATATACCTATAATGAATATTAATGTATATTGTTAATATGATAAATTGATGATACATTTGTATTAATTTTTTTGGTTATATGTACATATTTATTTTAGTACACTTGGAGATATTTCATGTTTATGTATCTATTATATAAAATCTAAGATCAGGTGTCAGATCTCAGATATATTGTGCGGTCTCATCATTAATGCCATATTGAGTATGTAAGATAGAATGACTTATTGTTGAAGCCATTAAAATTTCTCTTGCTTATCTTATATACAAGCATATTAAAGAGAAATTAGAAGACCGACAATGAAAATAACACATATTTGGATTACTTTTGGATGCTATTTTCTTGCTACACTACCACACCAAGACTCATGCCAATAGTATTAGTGATATTCGTAACCATAGATAGATCTTGTGTTAAATAAAGGATGCCATGACTTCTATGATTTAGCATGATCCATATTATTAGATCGAGTCAATTCCAAGATATTGTCTATGGATCATATATACTATCTATGAATCATATAATTTTCTAAAACCATAGCCACGTACCATATTTTCTAATGTTCAGCCTGAGAGTCATTTTTACAATAAAATAATTTTAAAATTTTAAAATCATAATTAATGTTGTCCTAATGGGAGAATGTGAGAATTTTTCTAATTATGGACTACTATAAATTAAATATTTATTTTATTTTATTAAAAAATGAGTTGATTATATTATCCGGGTTAATAGACATGTATGTAAGCCCAATATTGTTAATGATCCTTATATTTTGGGCTATATAGGCCTTATGTTGGGTGGTGTGGTTGGCGTGGCATAGTATAAAGAGTAGGCTTGAATCCAACTTAAGCTCATGATGAGAGGATCTATTAGGATTAGTTTTAAATGGTTAGGTTCCCTCCCTATTTCTTATAAATATGATGAGATTAGTTCTCAAGCTTGTCCCATCGAATAGCTATTTGTTGAGAGAAAGCTGGAGAGGACTTATCTTTTAGTGTTCATCTGAGTATTCGTGACTGATTGATTATTGAAAATCTATGGCGAACACAGGCACGAACCCTAAATCTTAGAATTATTCTGTACTCAAAATTTTTATAAAAATTATGAATCTTTTACATATACAGATCTGTTCTTGAATTATGATCGTATGTTCTAATCCTAAATATAAGATATGAGAAAATCCCAACATAAAATTTATGGATTAGAACAAGACAATTAATTAAATTAAATTAGATGAAACTCATATTTATAAAAATTTAAATAATTATTAAAGTAGGCCGGCTTGAATTCTATAAAGAAAAAAAAATCTCAATTATTCTTTTTTTTTCTTTGTGGGCTCCGATTGGCCAACTGTAATAGTTTTTTAGGTATTCATAAAATAGATATGAATCAGTCTAATTTATCTGATTATCTTGATTCAATCCATGAATTTTATAAAATTTTAGATCTAGGCATCCAAATAGGTTCAAAGGTAAAAAAATATTTATATTTGAGCTATGGAAAGGAGAGACCAACTATTGTTTGGGCCCATCCACCCAACGTTTCTTTCGGTCCTGCCTTTCAGTGTACGCCTGCTTCTCTCACCCATCATGAAGGGAGCGGACTGAAAAAGTTTTCAGTTTTCACCGAGGCTTTCAGCCTTGGCAACAAGAAAGGACAAAGAACAAACAGAATGAATCCTTCCCATATGGGACAGTCAAATGATACGGCTTATTGGTTTTCTAACTTCTGTTTGTATTTGGAGTGGACCACTTGGATCTAGTTATGACAAGGATCTTATTTCTAGTAAACTTACAAAATAAACTATGATTTTGAAAGGTATGGACCTGATCTGAAATCAAACGCTCCTGCTCAACTTTTGAGTGCGCTTTTACGTCAGGGGCAAAAATAAATCGAGTGTTATTTTAAATATCATTAAATCATTTATATCTAATAATCCCGTACAATTTGATCGTGAAAAAAGTCTGGAACAAAAGCACCATAAAATTGATCATGTGGACCTTCCTATAACTCGTCTCCACTAGTTTTTACATATCGTTACAAGATTTTTGTATCATAGGTTGCTTGAAATCCAAACTACTCCACACATTTGAATTGTAAAACGAAAAAAAAAAAAAAAGTAAAAAAGGAGGACTTATCCTGATACGATCGTTTGTTTTCTTTTATGAAGGCTGCCGCACGTCTCTGTGAGCACAGCACGCTGCAGATTGGCGCATCTCCGAAGCCCGTCACGCTGCACGTGACCTCTCGACATCTTCTGTTGTACGTCCTAGCTTCCACCATTAGCAACGTGCCACGTGACCACGTCTTTGATCGTTGAAACGTGTGGAGGCACGTGACATCATCTCCCCTCTGGACCACTTTGACCTAATGCTGACCCCACGATCCACTGGACGGCCACCAATCGTGTGGTCCAGAGTCCTTCTCTGAGTGTCCCACAAAAGAAGAAGCGTTAATTGGACGGCCAGCATCGTCCGGGCTGCTGGGATCATAGGTAGCAGGGAACAACCCACGTGAACGGCTGTCCTCCAGCTGAAACCCTGAGCCTCTTTCGGGGTGCAGCACCATAATATTCGTACGGTGTGCCCACGGGTTGTGTAACAAAACCAGTTTCTTATTTACTCCTTTTCCCGGGTAATTTGAGCATAGTTTCCACGTCGGAAAATGAGTAGAATGAGCACTTCAAAACCAAATCAAGCAATAGGTTTGATAGATTACCGCGTGGGCGCAACCTTAATGGTAGAAGGTGTTGTGGATCAAGTTATGAACTTTTTTCATGTGGCATCCTGGGAATCATGATCTCATGAAGAATTTCAACGATCCCCTCCTAAAGAAGTGCGACGAGCAACTTAGCAGGTAGTTAGTGTTGTTGTTAACATATAGCATTACCTTTTAACAATCCAATCATAAATAACTAAGCTTGAAATTCCCAACCTATGCTTGATTGGATTACTTAGAATTAGAATATGAATTTGTATATAATACGTATAATAGATTGAAGTAGTAGTTAATATTTAAAAATTAGAATAAATTTTCAAAATTACTCGTGATGAATTACGCATTGCACTAATAAACAGATCACAAGCTAAGGTTGCGAGTTTCATTATTGGAAGGTACACCTCCAAGTGTTTAGACCAACCTAATTATAATACTGGTTGGATCTCTCTGATTACTTCCTCTTGAGAATTATGAGGATATCTCAAGGTATTTATAAGAGCCAATGGATGTCTTAGTCTCTTGCTAATTAAGCTAGTGGTGTGCAACTTGATGTTTAAAGTGACGTGCAACTGATGGTGCCAAACTGAAGCTAAGTTTGGACTTTGTTGAGCTGAAGCAAATCCAGTTTAGTTACAATATTGGGGAGCCAAACGCGAGTATGGTTAACTTCTCTTTGCTTAGATATGTTGTACTGCACAAAGCTTTATGCGAAGCTCGATTCTCGACAGGAAGATATCTCTTTCGGAATGGGATCCTCTACGGTACTCAAAAAGTACCATATGGTCCTGTGCACGTATTAGACGTCCATAAAAAAAAAAAGACGATCATGTGATGTTTATCTAAACTATTTAAATATTTTGAAGTTTATCTATTTTTTTTTAATATTTTAACGCGTACGCGTAAGCGCACGCCGTCACTCATCTTTTGATGGATGTCTCTGAAGCATGTACAGCATTGTGTGGTACTTTTTGAGTATCGTAAAAGATCCGTTCCCATCTCTTTTATGGAGTTTGGCAGTTTCCAAGGCACTCACTTTCCCCCTCATTCCCTCTGCACCCCGCCCCCCATAGGCTTTTACATGGGACAGGTCTAATTTCATACCGCATTCTCCCCTCTATCAAGAACAAAAATTATATAGGGCGGGCACCGTAGACTACCGTATAGGGTAGATCTAATTTCATATTTTATATATATATATATATATATTATATTTTAAAAAAAAAATTAAAAATTAAATAGAGATTGAATTTTTTTACTAATGAAATTCATTAATTTCATAATTTAAATAATAAAAAAATAAATAAAATATATGCCTAAGAGAAATTTTTGGTAATCATCCTTTTTTTTTTTTTTCTTGATCAAATTTTTTCATCCATTTTCTTCCGTCTCAAGTTATGCAATAGTTTCTCTCTCCAAAGAAGGAAAGGAAACTCTGCGTGTTAATCCGTCACAGCGCCACACCGTCTCCGCGTTGCATGCAGGTGCAATTGAACCGTGTCAAATCCCACGGTGGAGAATACACCACGCTAGCCGTTGTATTACACCAATTCCCGATTACGCGCTATCCACCGTGCATATGCTCCGGGATTTGCCCTGGTTCGCTTGGACCTGGTCAATGCAAAAACTTCTCGCGCCACACCTGTCCCGACAATACCCACCCACCTATGGAACACTGACCACTGCCTCGCATCCAATGTCTTAATTCTACGAAGAAATCTATGCGTACAAACTCACTTGCACATGCACTTACGTAGCCTACAAATAAGACCCTTCCCCTCCTCTCTTTTTAATGTCTACCCTCAAACAAGGCCCCTCTGGGTTCCGCCTCCATCCCCTTCCTGGGCTTCTCTTCCCATTGATGGGATCATAGGTGGGTTGGCCTTTCAACGTCGTCGTCACGGGTCCGGCCGGCGATGGTTCACCGGCGGTGGAAGACCGATGTCGAGATGGGACCGAATTGTCCCCGGTGCAACTCCTCCAACACCAAGTTTTCCTACTACAACAACTATAGCCTAAGCCAGCCCCGGTACTTCTGCAAGGGCTGCCGGCGGTATTGGACGAAGGGTGGTTCTCTTCGCAATGTTCCCGTCGGTGGTGGGTGCCGGAAGAATCGCAGGGTGAAGTCGGTGAGGATCGCGGGCGATCCGGTCAGTACTGCTCGAGGCTTGAGCTATGGCGCCCACCGGCTAACGGGCCAGATTCGCCCGGACCTTGTGCTTGACGGCATGGTGGGGAATTTGAGCAGTGTGCTCCAATCAATTATCGATGTACCAGCCACTACCGATGCCTCCACGATTGATGTTGCCTCGCTGTATGCCAACCTCTTGAATCAACATCCCGAGGTCGAACCGACCCTGGTGGTGCCTGCGCTGGCCGGGGAGACCAACGAGTCTTTTCGCTCTACCAGAGGGCCGGGTGGCGCAAACTCAAATCAACAAATACATGTCCACTTACCAGATAAGAATAGCTTTATGGAGTGCCAAAGAGCAAGTGAGCCAATTGCTGAAGCAGTATTGCGTAATGGAGACCAGCCACCTTTTGGAGAGCTCAACTTCCCTGTGGATCCAAGTGGATACGAGTCGCTGGCGTTCCCCAGCATCTTCTCATCAAATTATCCCGCGGTTTTCCCAAGTTTGACATGGGAAGCAGCTAATTATCAAAGGTTTGGGTCGTTGCTGGAAGATATGTAGTATGGCTCTTCATCACAAGCTTATCATTAATGATTAATTGGAGCACGATGGACCACTCAAGTTTGGATATTAATCAACTTTCTATAGGTCTTAAGGAAGTAATATATGTCTTCTTCTTATCGATTGTTCTTTCACGAGTGTTACATATATATCTATGAAGAGGGTGAGAGTAGGAACGAGAATGAACAAATTAAGAACGTATAACCTGCTCCTTGTAACTTTCATTTAGTGGCATTATTTAGTCATTCTCAATGTTTTGACTTTCTTTGAAAACTAAACCATTGCCGTTTGGCGCGCTGCTCTATCAATCTCACGACTGTATATGACGGAGAATTCCAAATTACTATACGACACATGGGAGTGATCCAAGAGAAGGAAGGCCCATGATCCAAGACAAGAAGATTTGATAAATATAATACCATAATACGCGGTTAGGACAGGCGGACATCAACCAAAGCCAAGCATTCCGCTTCTGATCATTTTTAGTAATGGGGTGATTAGCTGCTCGCCTGCCCATGAAACAGCAATATCCAGCCAGTTGGAACCCAGAAATATGCATGCTAAAAGTCTTCTAAGCAGCAAAATTAGTTATTGGTACCATGAGCAAGCATGTTTGATCATTTCTAATCGTGATTTTATTATACATTTAGTTGCAAATAGAAAATAAAAGGAAAAGCATATGGTAGCAACAACAAGAGGATAAGGTTCTTAAGCTTGTGCATTCTTCTGCATGTACATGAGTCAAATATGAGCGAAAATAAATGATGGAACGTGGGAGTGGATTTTGAGCTTGACCCACCAATCAGTAGATTGATATGCTAGATTTATCTCAGAGTTTATATAAACAAACCTTTCATCGGCTCTAGGTAAATTGGATCTAGCCATCACCATATTTGCTTGCGGGCTATCCTGATCTTTTTGACCATTTCGGAGCTTATCCTTTAGATAATAGTAATTTCTTATAAGGTAGTAGGGTTTACCACAAACATATATAACATCTTTTATTTATATTTATATTTTTATTAATTTTTAATTGAAGCATAAGTTTATCATATTTTTCTTTTCTAAATTTCCTATTTTTGTTTCTCTCTACCAAATGTACCTTTGTTGAAAATCATCAAACAATTTATCCATTTCTCTATACATTTCTTCTATGAAAAGTGTGAAAGGACCGATCAAGGGGTAATCGAATGGACTTCGATCCACATGGCACACAAACACAGTCGAAATAAGATCATTTTGTAGAAAAAAGATAACTAGAACAAACATAGAATGCAAAATAGGAGAGATAATAAAGCAATAAAATAAGAGAAAAGAAAGCATACCAGATTTACGTGATTTGATCTGATTGTTGGCCTATGTTCATGGACAAGATCTCCTCAACGTCCTTCTATTAATATTCCATGATACAAAGAAGTAGAAATTGGGAGAAAAAAATAAGAAGCTCACACAAATTCTCTTTTACAAAAGAAAAACACTCTTTTTCTCTCAAAAAAAATCTCACGCCACTCAAAATAAACTCACTATTTACAAGCCTCTCGGATATCCCTGTTTACTATTTACAATCCTTTGCCCGTGCCCTTTAAATAGAGCTCGAAATCTGAAAAAAATTGATCCAAACCATATCAAAAAAGGACTCCGAATCAAGGTCAAAATCAAAGTCTTCTCCCTATCATTGGATCTGCATCGCACGGTCCAAAAACATCTAAAAAACAATCCCAAAATCAGCCCAAAATGAGTTGGAGAAAGCCATCAGTCATTCGATCATCATCGGGAGAGATAATAGCCATCCGATCGCACCATCGATCCACCAAAACTCCCACAGACTGTACAAAACGTCAGAAAAATGGACATCAGTCTACCGACACTACAACAGAATAGGGTATTAGCAACGCAAAAAATTCATCGCTAATACTAGATTTTCATCAGTACCAGTTATTAGCGATGAAATTATCGTTGTTACTCCTTGAATTGATTTTGATGATTACAAAGCATTTGAGGGGGTTACTAATGATTTTGGCTTGAAAAAAAATTTATTATATTTAAAGAGTAAAATCGTAATTTTATCAAGTTCTGATTCGAAAGCCTCAAGGGCAAGAGCAGAAGATTTGTAATCTATTAGAGATAATTTTAATATTTTTGGATGTATATTTTGAAAGAAAATTATGTTTATAAATTTGAGTCGATCCTATGAGTCGACTCATGACAAAAGGAGCTGAACGGCACACTGAATTCTTTAGCTGGCACACCCAATTGAGTCGACCCTATGAGTCGATCCCTATGCATGAGTCGACCCTATGAGTCGACCTCTATTGCTGTGCAAGCCAAAGATACAGAACTGTCAATTTCTGTTCTGCACCACATGAGTCGACTCCTGTACATGAGTCGACCCCTGTGCATGAGTCGACCCTATGAGTCGACCCCTGCGACGGAAAAATTTCACAATGGCTAGTTTTTAGCTCATTTTGGCTGCATTTAATGCCCATTTAATGTGCTCCAACGGCTCTATTTCAGTCCAGATTACTCTTCACCATTGTTTGAAGTTATAAAAAGCACTTAAAGAAGAAAATCAACAAAATTTTGAAAAGATTCTTCCAGCATTCATTTCAATCCTAAGCAAGAGCCCTCTTAAAAGTTCAAGAAGCTTTTATTTCAAGATCACCAACCCTCAAGAGCTCATTCAAGTCTTCAACCATCTTGAGAAAAATCAGAAGAGCTTCATTCTTATTGTGTAAAGTGTATATAAAGCTTTATTTGCTCATTAAAGGAGCTACATCTGTATTTCTGTGTGATTAACTGTTATACTCTATTTTGAGTTGATATTTTATTTTGGAATGGTTCCAAAATATGGAAAGGTTGATCCAAACTTTGAATCGGATTGTATTGGATTGGCTTGTACCCAAAAAATAAATGTTCTAGCTTGGAATAGCTAGAGTCGAAGGTTCTGACGTTGTATTCAGATTGAATACAGTTTAGTAGATTTGAATTTTCAAGTAGGAGCTTGGGGAGTAGACGTAGGTGCAAGGTTGGCACTGAACCACTATAAATCTTCTTGTTTGTGTTGTGCTTACTTGCTCTCCTTTTAAATTTTCTTATCTTCTTGCATTCTTGCATTCAGCTTCTACACATTGCATAAATTTCACTCTCTATATTTATTCTGCTTATTATTATAAAATCCTCATAGTTGTAAATTAACTTTAAATTTTTAGAAACTCAATTCACCCCCCCCCTCTTGGATTGTATAGCTAGACAACAAGTGGTATCAGAGCTCGGTGCTCTAGCCCTACTTTGATTTAACCATCAAAGAGCTAAAGATATATGGCAACTCAAGTTGATGCTTCACTAGTCGAGGGACAGTCCACCGACTGACCTTCACTTTTCAATGGATTTGGAAAGCTCAGATGAAAATCTTTATTCCAGCACTTGACTATGATATGTGGAGTATCATAGTAAATGGACCACATACATCCATTAGAATAATTGATGGTGTGGAATCAACCAAATTCGAAAAAGAATGGGATGAGGTTGATAAGAAAATAGCTCAACTAAATGCTAAAGCCATGAATATTTTGTATTATGCTCTAGATGCTAATGAATTCAATCATATTTCAACATGCATGTCAGCTAAAAAAATATGAGATAGATTAGAAGTAACTCATGAAGGAACTAATCAAGTGAAGGAATCAAAAATTAACATGCTCGTGCATAAATATGAACTTTTTAAAATGGAGCATGATGAATCAATAACTGAAATGTTTACTCATTTTACTGATATTATTAATGATCTAAAAAGTCTTGGTAAGTCTTATTCTAACAGTGATCTCGTGAGAAAGATTCTTAGATCTTTATCAAGGACTTGGAAGGCCAAAATGACCGCAATCCAAGAAGTCAAAGATCTGAATATCCTACCCTTGGAGGAGCTTCTAGGATCGCTGATGACACATGAGCTAAGCATGAAACAATACCAAGAAGAAGATGTCAAAAAGAAGAGGATCATCATCCTTAAATCCACTCCTCAACCTGATGAAGAATCCGATGATACAGAAAATGAAGAGCAGGATGAAGAAATGGTCCTCATTACTAAAAATTTAAAAAATTTTTGAAGAAAAGAAGATAATGAATGAGAAAGAGGCCACCTACAAAAGGAGAACATAGCAAAGAGAAGGATAAGGAGCAACCCCTTATTTGTTATGAATGCAAAAAATTAAAATACTTTAAGTCTGAATGCCCACAACTGAAGAAGGATCCCAAGAAGTACAAGAAGAAGGCCATGATGGCTACATAGAGCGGAAGTGATGAGTCAAGCTCCGAAAAAAAAGACTCAAATGAACAAGCCAACTTGTGCCTTATGGCACATGAAAATGAGGTAAATACTAAAATTCTTATTGACTTTATCTTTGAAGAACTTTATGAAGCATTTTATGATCTAATTGATGAACTAAAGAAGCTTTGGGTAAAGAACAAAGAATTAAAATCAAAGAATCAATTTTTACTAAAAGAAAATGAGAGTATTTCAAATGAAAAATCAATCCTATCTCAAGAAAATCTAAACTTAAAAATTGAGATTGTCAAGTTAAAATCAATGGTTGAGAAGTTCACTTTAAGTTCAAATAAGCTTCACATCATACTTGACAATCAAAAAATCATTTATGATAAAGCCAGTCTTGGATATAACCCTTTAAAGAAATAAAAATTTTTGAAAAATATCTTTGTAAACTCATCATACAATAAGTTTTCAAATATAACTTGCTTTAAATGTGGTAAAATAGGACACAAATCCTATTCATGTTTTTCCAACAAATCTGAAAATTTCAATATAAAAAAAATATAGGTTTCAAAAGGAATCATTATGACTAACCAAAAAGGATCCAAGAAAACTTGGGTACCTAAAGTCAAAACTTGATTCTTGTGTATAGGTGTGTCTTACATCTCAAAGAGCAAACTGGAGATGGTATCTTGATAGCGGGTGCTCAAGACACATGACTGATGATGAATCCCAATTCATCACACTTGATGCTAAAAATGGAGGGATGGTCACCTTTAGAGACAATGACAAAGAAAAGATCATCGATATAGGTAACATTGGTATCACTCCCTCCAAGTATATTGAAAATATTTTATTAGTAGATGGTTTAAAATATAATTTATTAAGCATCAATCAATTTTGTGATAAATGATACAAAGTCATTTTTGAATCTTCAGTTTGCATAGTAACTAGTCCTATTAATGAAGGCATTAAATTTGTTGGATATAGACATGGTAATGTTTATATGGTAGATTTGAATGATCTTTCCAAAATAAACATGCAATGCCTAGTAGCCTTGAATGCAAAGATTAATGAGACTAGTTGGTTTTGGCATCGTAGGCTTGCACATATTAGCATGCATTCACTTTCAAAACTTATTAAAAAGAAATTGATTATCGACTTACCCAAATTAAACTTTGAAAAGGATAGAATTTGTGATGCATGCCAAATGGATAAACAAACACGAGTCTCATTCAAATCTAAAAATATTGTTTTAACTTCTAGGTCATTAGAACTATTGCACATAGATTTATTTGGACCCACTAGAACTGCTAGTCTAGGTGAAAAATGATACAGTTTTGTAATTATTGATGATTTTTTTCATTTTACATGGACCTTCTTTTTGTCACATAAGGATGAAACTTTTCATATTTTCTCAAAATTTTATCGAAAAGTCACAAATGAAAAAGATTTTTCAATTCAAAATATTCGAAGTGATCATGGAACCAAATTTGAAAATCAAGATTTTGAAAAATTTTGTGATGAAAAATATATTGACCATAACTTTTCAGCACCTAGGACACCCCAACAAAATGGGATAGTAGAAAGGCCCGTACCATGCTATGTGAAAGCAACCTTCCAAGATATTTTTGGACGGAAGCAATTAACACGGCATATTACATATTAAATCGTGCTTTAATTAGACCAATTTTAAAGAAAACTCTTTATGAGTTTTGGAAAGAAAGAAAACCAAACATTGCATATTTTCATATTTTTGGTTGTCGATATTTTATTTTAAACAATGGTAAAGAAAGACTAAGAAAATTTGATGCAAAATTCGATGAAGCGATTTTTCTTAGTTACTCCTCTTCTAGCAAAGCTTTTAGAGTTTTCAACAAAAAAATTTTAATAGTAGAGGAGTCAATACATGTTGTTTTTGATGAAACTAATGATCTTCCTTCAAGGAAGAATGAAGGTATTGATGATGCAGATCCTCTTATAGAAGGGATGAAGGAAATCACTCTAAAAGACTCAACCATTCAAGATGATGAAGAACATGAAGACAAACAGGATGAGGAAGGTGAAGAACAACAAGAACAACCTCTAGATACAAATGATCTATCCAAAGAATGGAGGTATGATCACAATCATCCCAAAAAATTAATCATTGATGATCCTACACATGATGTAAGAACTCGCTCTTCACTTAGAGATGCATTCAATCATTTTGCTTTTATCTCTCATCTTGAACCTAAAATCATAGATGAAGCTGAAAAAGATTATAATTGGATAAATGCAATACAAGAAGAACTTAATCAATTTGAAAGAAATAATATATGGACTTTAGTTTCAAGACCTAAAAATTATTCAATAATTAGCACAAAATGGGTATATAGGAATAAATTGGATGAACATGAAAATGTGATAAGAAATAAAGTGAGATTAGTTGTAAAAGATTATAATCAAGAAGAAGGAATTGATTTTGATGAGATCTTTGCACTTGTTACTAGATTAGAAGTAATTAGACTTCTACTTGCATATGCTTGCTTTATGAATTTTAAGTTATTCCAAATGGATGTCAAAAGTGCTTTTCTAAATGGATATATTGCTGAAGAAGTTTATGTAGAACAACCTTCAGGTTTTGAAAATCATGCTTTTTCTAATCATGTTTTTAAATTAAACAAAGCATTATATGGTTTGAAACAAGCACCTAGGGCTTGGTATGAAAGGCTAAGCAAATTTCTGCTTAATAATGATTTTTCAAAAGAAAATGTAGACACAACCCTTTTCATTAAAAGAAATCAAAATGATATATTAGTTATACAAATATATGTTGATGATATTATTTTTGGGTCTACTAATGAAACTCTTTGTCAAGATTTTATTAAGCTCATGCAGGGAGAGTTCGAGATGAGCATGATGGGAGAACTTACATTCTTCCTCGGACTCCAAATCAAATAAACAAAGGAAGAAATCTCCATCATCCAAAGCAAGTACACCAAAGAACTATCCAAAAGATTTGGAATGGAGAACTCCAAAGTAATTGATACACCTATGAGCCCATCATGTAAGCTTGACAAGGATAAAGGAGGTAAAAATATAGAGTTAAAATTTTATAGAGTCATGATTGGTTCTCTATTGTATTTAACTGCTAGTAGACCAGATATTATGTTTAGTGTTTGTCTTTGTGCTCGCTTTCAATCAAATCTAAAAGAATCACACTTGAATGCAATTAAAAGAGTCTTTAGATACTTAAATGGTACACAAACTCTAGGACTATGGTATTCTAAGGACTCATTAATTGACTTGATAAGATATTCAGATACCGATTTTACTAGATATAGATTAGATAGAAAAAGTACTAGTGAAACTTGCTAATTTTTTGGAGTTAACTTAATCTCTTGATTTAGCAAGAAGTAAAACTCAGTAGCACTGTCTACAGCCGAGACCGAATACATTACAACCGAAAGTTTTTGTACTCAAATCTTATGGATTAAGTAACAACTTGAAGACTTTGGCATCAAACTCAATGAAACTCTCATAAGATGTGATAACACCAGTGCTATAAATCTAACTAAAAATCTAATTCAGCATTCTAGATCAAAATATATTGAAATTAGGCATAATTTCATAAGAGAACATGTCCAAAATAAAGATATAATTCTTGATTATGTTTGTACTAAAAAATAATTGGCTGACATCTTTATCAAGACCTTCAGTGAAGATAGATTTTATGAAATTAGGAGAGAACTAGGAATCCTTGATCCATCAGCTTAAGTATCTCTATGATTCTAAATTCTTAATGCCAAAAATTCATTGAACCAAATCTATTGAGCTCAATTCTCATTTTTCTTAAGAGCCCAAAAGCTCAAAACTATCATTCACATGATCAATATTTGGGTAAACATCCTTCTCTCAGAGTTTCAAATTTTTTCAAAATTATCCCATCATTCTTTTGAATTTTTCTGTGCCATGAGTCAACCCCCAGGGTCGATCCTAGGGTAAACTTGTAATTTTGTCAAAACTCTTCGGGCGCTCTCTTCTTATTAAGAATTTTTCTTTGAGCCAACTCAGCCCTTCGTCTTCTTCCTCCCACCGAACCAAAAGCTCTCCATCTCTTCTCCCTCAAACCAAAGATTTCTCTCAAATATCTCCTCCCACCGATTTTCACTCCTCAAATCACTCGTTAAGGAACCAACTTCCTCTCCTCTCCCTTCCTCATTTGGAGCAGTTCGAGCTTGTCCTAGAATCATCCCTTCTTCTCTAAACCGGTGATTTAACTCTTCAAATCCTTGCCTTTTTTCTTCCAAAATCTTTTTCTCTCTGCCTCACATTTAGTCTCCTAAGCTCCTTTCAAGTCTCTCTTAACCAAATGGCTCCCAAAATGAAGCTTCCACAGAGGAGAAAATCTGTTTGCAGGTTGGAATAGAGTGTGCACAGAAAGAGATTAGCAGCTGAGTCCTCTTCTGCTCCAATTTCTGCTCCAGATCCTGCTTCAGCTTCCACTCAGTCCCCAATCAGCCCAAGCAAGGTACCTCTCTCTGATCGAAAAGTGGAATCTGAGAAAAATATTGATTTCAAATTTTTTGAAAAAGAATGATTCACTATTGGATCGAAGATTAAGTATCAAGGATAGAAATTTTACTGCTCTCTAAAGAAAAATACTTATGTTGATCTAGTCAGAAAATTTTACTTAAATTTGAGCTATAGCAATAGAACAGTGAAATCTACTGTAAAAGGTATTGATGTTACTCTTGATCCAGTATATTTGGGACAGCTACTGTATTTGTCTTGTGAAGGCTATACCAATATGAAGCTCCCTGTTGGTGCAAAAATCTGCCTGCGCCGGATTAGCTGGAGTCGAGGGAGTCACGATCGCTGACGGGACCTGCAAAAGAAGTCTAAACCAGAGTTGGGGTTGCTCCGGCAAGACCCTCCGATGCTCAAGTCAGTTCTCTGCCTCAACAAGAATGGAGTGCTCGAACGAAAATTTTAGCAGAGTTTTGGGATAGAAAATAGAGCTTAGAGAATAACGTATCTGGGGTCTCCCTTTTATAGGTGGAGGGGGCAACAGACTGATAGCGATGTCTGTAACAGTCTAGCAGTGGGCTGCCTAGGGTCAGAAGGAGTTTGTTGCGGGGAGTAGTGGAGTGGGATCGTGGCCATCACCGAGACGTGCCACGTGGAGTCTGTTGCGAGGAGTGGAGCGGCGTCCGTTGTCGCGACTCGCCAGAGGGTGGTGGAACCGTGCGGTATCCGTCGCAGGAAGTAGAGCAAAATTATGGTCATTATGGTGGTCTGCCAGGGAGTGATGGAGCCGTGAGGAATCTGTTGCAGGAAGTGGAGCAGAGTCATGGCCGTTACTGCGGCCTGCCAAGGGGCCCAGGCCTGTCGGCCGAAGTTCGTCTGAAGTGTCTGGCGGAGAGAGGTGGCTAGCTACGCGTCTGGGAGGAGCTCGGAGTCTGGCTCCCGTATGAGTCCGGATGAAGTCTTCCTTCCGCAGAAATCGGAGACGAGGTCTGGCTCCCGTGGGAGTCCGGACGGAGTCTTCCCGCAGTCAGAGTCGGCGACGAGATCTGGCTTCCGTAGGAGTCCGAACGAAGTCTACCTGCAATTAAAGTCAGGAGCGAAGTCCGGCTCCCATAGGAGTCCGGATGAAGCTTACCAGTAGTTGAAGTCGGAGACGAAGTCCGGCTCCCGTAGGAGTCCGGACAAAGTTCACCTGCAGTAGGAGTCGGGGATGAAGTCTGGCTCCCGCAGGAGCTCGGGTGGAATCTTCCTGCAATAGAAGTTCGGGGAAGAAGTCCGGCTCCCGTGGGAGCCCGGATGAAATCTGGTAGTTGTAAAAATCTGCCATTGGTGAAGTTCAGCCGTTGACAAAGTCCGAGGTAGTTCGGATTGGAGTTGAACCTGGTTGGAAGAAGTCTGGAAGGGATTCGGGGAACAGCTGATAGTCATAGAAGGTCGGCTGGTGGCGGAGCCCAGTGAGCACTTGGGGCGGCTTGATAGATGACTGGGGGAACTCATGTTGAAGGAGCTCGGGTGGTGCAGTGGGAGTTCATCCGTCGGAGGAATTCAGTCAGTACCGTAGAAATCCGGCTGTTGGAGAAGTCCGGAGAGATACCATCTGCAGTCGAAAGTCGAAGGAGTCCTGGGAGGGTCAATCCTGTTAAGAACTTCGGCTGAGGGTATTTTATACCCAACACCAGTCCCCCTACTTCCGAGTTCGAATTTCGAATGAAGAAAGTACAGAGAGATTTTCACAGCCGAAGTTGCTCCCTTGATGTCCGCACGCAATCATCCTCAGATATTTTGGCATTCAATGTGCGTGCGCTGAAGTCTTTTCAAATCGAGGCGATCCGAAGAGGCTTTTTTGGAACCTGCAGCGGAACGGTGCTCAAGGCATGGCGCAATAAAGGCTCTGTCAGGAGAAGATGATCGAAAAATTTTTCGAGCTCGACCTCAGCTTCTTGGACGAGGCGTCCGAGGATGAAGCCGGACCCTCCACCGCCATCGCAGCCACCGCGGACCACCTCCCAGAGGTGCCGAGTCCCCCCGTTGATCCAGAGGTCCGAGACCTCTAACCTTGTATTCTTCCTTTATTGTAATTTTTCTTCTTTCTTTTGTCTTCAAGAAACGTTCAGTCAATAAAATTGGTCTCCTCCTTATGGGGGACTTTTCTTCTCTTCTTTTTCTTTCTTTCTTTCTTCTTCTTTGTAATGAGCTGTGTCTTAACGCGTTGACCTCTCGATGGCAGTGCCCTACCGATGCACTCCCCTTGCCACAGGAAATTCCACTGAGGTCCATAATCCGACATCTGAGAAAGAAAGTTCGTCATTTGACAGGAAGGTCGAAGGAGATGGAGGACGAACTTTTTAGACTGAGGGAGAGTCACTCAGAGGCTACTGTGGAGGCCGCGCACTTCTGAAAACTCCATGTGAAAGGAATCATGGATTACAACCGGAGGAATGCGAACTTTGAGAAGGAGCTCGAGGAACACCAGAAGCACGCCAGCGATCGATCCTGGGTTCAGGCCTCCAAGATCAGCTCTCTCGAAGCGGAGTTGGCGGCTGCACGGGAGAAGATCGGCCAGCTGGAGGGGGGCTCGTCTTGGCTCGCAATCCAGGCCGAACGCGAACAAGACTAGTCGAAGAAATTCTCCGACCTTCAGCAACAGCTTCAAGATGCCGAGTCGAACTATAATGCATACCGGGTCGGCTCGTGCAAGCAGGTGGATGACTACAGGAGGAGGCTCCAAGCGTCGACCGACGAAGTTGCCCGCCTTCGAAGGCGGTTATCTGAAGGAGCCCAGCTCGTTTCGGCTCGGAACTCTGACGAACTTTGATCCCTGAGGGAAACCACGGGAGAGCTATCCATCGTCCTCGGAGAGGGGAAGGCCGAGCTGCAGCGGTTGAAGATCTAGCTGGCATATGAGCAGAAGGCGGTCAAGAATGCGGAGGCAGAGTCCGAAGTCCTGAGGAAGAGACTTCGGGAGTCGGAGGGTGAAAGTCGGCGATTCCACCGGATGTTCCAGGACATGCTGCTGAAAAAGAGAGAGCTAGAAGAAGAAGTTGAAAATCCAAGGCAGTCCTTGATAAGGAGTGAAGTAAATAATTCGAGGTCGGAAGGAGCAGGGCTTCCCTAGGGCTCTTTTTGCCTTCCGTCTTCCCATGTATATATTTTTTCTTTTGTTGTTTTGTCTTGTTCTTGTTGTTTTGCTTTTCTTCCTTTAGCCTGCTGGGCTTTGTAGTGTATATTTCGTGAATAAAATGAAAAAGAGATTTTGTGTTACCTCATCCACGCATTGTATTAAATTATCATCCGCCGAACTTCTTTTGTCTCTTGACTTGTTCGATGTCGACGTAGTTTGAAGATTTCCAGCCATTATCGTGTTGTTTTACTTTTCTTGTCGCCTTTCTTTCTCTTCCCCCCCTCTTTTTTTTTTTTTTTTTGCCTTCAGGGTTTTGTTATGCGTAGTTAGCTAATGAAATAACAAGAAAATTTTGCATTACCTTGTTCAATCTTGTATTAGGCTGTCGTTCACCGAACTTCTTTTGTCTTTCGACTTGTTCGGCATCGGTGTCGTTTGGAGATGCCCAATCGTCGCCACGTTGATTTGCTTTTTTAGTCGTCCATGGCCGTAGGCTCGAGCTCATGGTCTGAACTTCGCATTACCTTGAAGGAGTCATTATTTTCTTGACCCGTGTCGAGAGCCTTCTTAGAGACCGGGGATGTTCGGTAGGAACTCCCATCTTTGTTGAGATGAAGTTTCCTGTATCTTTGGTGTAGTTTATTTTTCATCTGTTGCCGATGTAGTTCGTCGCTTTTCTTTTTAATTTTTCTCCTCTTTTCTGAGTGAGGGTCCTCCCCTTGCTTTTCGCAGGGTCGCGTAGAGGTGTAGAGGTGCCATTGAGGAGACTTTTTTCTTTATCCGATCATGTTGGGCGATCGGATTTTTATCATCGTCAGGACGAGGTTATCCTTCTGTTCTAGACGTAGTCGATCTCAGCTCAGGTTAGGATGAGATTTTTCTCCTGTTCCCAACGGAACTGTGGGGGCACATAAGGGTCGTTGCAAAGGCCTCTCCCTCCATCCGATCTAAAAGAATCGGGCCTTCGACTTTGCTCATGTCAGGACGAGGTTCTCCTCCTGTTTCCAACATGGCTGTGGGGGCACATAAGGACGCTGTAAGGCCTCTCCCCCCATCCGGTCTAAAAGAATCGGGTCTTTAACTTTGCTTATGTTAGGACGAGGTTCTCCTCCTGTTCCTAACATGGCTGTGGGGGCACATTAGGGCGTTGTAGGGCCTCTCCCCCTATTCGGTCTAAAGGAATCGGGCCTTTGACTTTGCTCATGTTAGGACGAGGTTCTCCTCCTGTTCTTAACATGGCCGTGGGGGCACATTAGGGCATTGTAGGGCCTCTCCCCCCATCCGGTCTAAAAAAATCGGACCTTTGACTTGGCTCATGTTAGGACGAGGTTCTCCTCCCGTTCCTAACATGGCCATGGGGGCACCTAAGGACCGTTGTATGGGCCTCTCCCCCAATCCGATCTTAGATTAATCGGGCTTTCATTTTGCTCATGTTAGTACGAGGTTCTCCTCCTGTTCCTAATATGACCTTGTTTTGATTGTTTGAAGGGGTTATCCCCTGTCGTAACAAGTCCATGCCAAAAGGGAAAGACATGCAAAGTTGAAAAGAATTTTGATTCAAAGCAAAGTCGTTAGTAATACATTTACAGATTTTTCGAGTCTCATGATCGTGGAAGGTCTGCTCCTCCTTGAGGTCCTCCGGTGATGGAGTTGATGATCTCGATTGGAGGCCGATCTCCGGACTGCTCTTCCCTCCTTGGTGGTTCAGGTTGCGGCAGGGCCCTTGGCCGATCCTCTCTGCCTTCAGATCGGCGTCGAATGAACCTGTCGAGCCGACCTCATCTGATGAGCTCCTCGATCTCGTCCCGGAGCTGAATGCACTCCTCTGTATCATGGCTGTGGTCATGATGGTAGAGGCAGAACTTGTTAGGATTGCACTTCCCAGGATGCGTGCGCATCCTTTCCGACCTTGGCAGTTGCTTCCTGACCTCCATCAGCACTTGGATTTTTGATGCATTGAGAGGGGCATAGTTGCGGAACCTTCCTGGTGGAGAATCCCGCCAAACTCCACGGTCCGGACTTCTCTGTCTGCATGCTCGGAGAGGGGTCTGGGCGCGCTTGTGCGTGGGGGGAGTCCGAGAATGTGGCCGAGCTTAGCTCGGCCTTCTTTCAACTGCGGGCTTACTGGAGTCGCCCACCTGCTGTCCCTTTGCGGCCTCTTCGTCCTTCAGCTTGAAAGCTTCTTCCGCTCGGGCGTATCCTTCGACCCGAGCCAGCAAATCAGCAAAGTCTCTGGGATACTTCTTTTCCAGGGAGAAGAGGAGGTCGTTCTTCTGAAGGCCGCTCTTTACGGCGGCCATTGCAACCGATTGGTCCAGGTTCCGGACCTCCAGAGCGGTGGCGTTGAAGCGGTTGACATAGGTCCGGATTGATTCTCCCTCCTTTTGTTTGATGTTGATGAGGGACTCCGAACCTTTTCGGGGGCGCCGGCTACTGACGAAATGAGCCACGAACTGGTGACTCATTTGGTCGAAGGAGAAGATTGTACCGGCTTTAGTGCCGAGTATCAATTCTTCGCTGCTCCCTTCAAAGTAGATGAAAAAGTCCGACACAAAATGACGTCCGACGCACCGTGGAGTAGCATCATGGTCCGAAAGGCCTCCAGGTGGTCGACCGAATCCGAGGTCCCATCGTAGCTCTCAAACTGAGGGAGCTTGAAGTTCGGTGGGATTTGTTCCTGCATGATCAATTGAGAAAAAGAAGGGTCAGTGCAGATATCCTCACCGTATGCAATGGGAGCTCGACGGAGCTCTTCGATCCGCCGGTTCATCTCCTGGAGTCTCTGATCCAGGAGGTCCTCTCGCCTGCGGGTCTCGAGGGTCCTCTGGCAGAATGGAGGTAGAGATCTTCCAGGGATGGAATCATGGTCTAACTGAGGGCTCTCCACCCTTGGATTCGTCTTTCCGGGAAAGATGGGGCGGTTGGCCCAAGTGGCCCATCCCACCACCGGATTTTGAGATTCCAGTGACGCTCTTTCCAGTCGCACTGATGCCTGCGGCTGCTGCTGCTATTGCATGGCCTGCACAGCTTCAGTGAGGCCTCTGACCTACTGCACCAGTAGGTCGAATTGCTCCGTGCCAGCTGCCATTGTCGGAGGAGGAGGAGGAGGCTGGAAAACTGGAGGTGAGGTCGGAGCCTGAGATCTGGCCGCGGAGGCCATGGATCGTCGCGTGGATGCTTTGCGGGGAGGCATCAGGCAAAGACCTAGTGGGGGAAGGAGGAGTGGATGTCGGAAAAGATGACCGGAGGTGGTCCCGTTGAGCGCTCCTTTAAGAACAAGGGTACTGCGAAGACACAGCCCCTTCCTCTAGCACCAATCCTGTTGGTGCAAAAATTCGTCTGTGCCGGATTAGCTAGAGTCGAGGGAGTCGCGGTCACCGTCGGGACCTGCAAAAGAAGTCTAAACCGGAGTTGGAGTTGCTCCGGCAAGATCCTCTGATACTCAATTCAGTTCTCTGCCTCAACAAGAATGGAGTGCTCGAACGGAAATTTTAGCAGAGTTTTGGGATAGAAAATAGAGCTTAGAGAATAACGTATCTGGGATCTCCCTTTTATAGGTGGAGGGGGCAACAGACTGATAGCGACGTCTATAACCGTCTGGAAGTGGGCTACCCAGAGTCAGGAGGAGTTTGTTGCAGGGAGTAGTGGAGTGGGATCGTGGCCATCATCGGGACGTGCCACGTGGAGTCTGTTGCGGGGAGTGGAGCGGCATCCGTTGTCGCGACTCGTCAGAGGGTGGTGGAACTGTGCGATATCCATCGCAGGAAGTGGAACAGAATTATGGTCATTATGGTGGCCTGCCAGGGAGTGATGGAGCCGTGAGGAATCTGTTGCAGAAAGTGGAGCAGAGTCGTGGCCGTTACTGCGGCCTGCCAGGGGGCCCAGGCCTGTCGGCCGAAGTTTGGTTGGAGTGTTTGGCGGAGAGAGGTGGCTAGCTACCCATTTGGGAGGAGCTCGGAGTCCGACTCCTGTATGAGTCCAGACGAAGTCTTCCTTCAGCAGAAATCGGAGACGAGGTCTGGCTCCTGTGGAAGTCCGAACGGAGTCTTCCCGCAGCCGGAGTCGGCGACGAGATCTGGCTCCCGTAGGAGTCCGGGCGAAGTCTACCTGCAATTAAAGTCAGGGGCGAAGTCCGACTCCCGTAGGAGTCCGGATGAAGCTTACCAGCAGTTAAAGTCGGAGACGAAGTCTGGCTTCCGTAGGAGTCTGGACGAAGTTCACCTGCAGTAGGAGTCGGGGATAAAGTCCGGCTCCCGCAGGAGCTCGGGTGGAATCTTCCTGCAATAGAAGTTCGGGGAAGAAGTCCGGCTCCTGTGGGAGCCCGGATGAAATCTGGTAGTTATAGGAATCTGCCGTTGGTGAAGTTCAGCCGTTGACGAAGTCTGGGGTAGTTTGGATTGGAGTTGAACCTGGCTGGAAGAAGTCTGGAAGGGATTCGAGGAACAGCTGATAGTCATAGAAGGTCGGCTGGCGACGGAGCCTAGTGAGCACTTGGGGCGGCTTGATAGATGACTGGGGGAACTCATGTTGAAGGAGCTCGGGTGGTGCAGTGGGAGTTCGTTCGTCGGAGGAATTCAGTCAGTACCGTGGAAATCCGACTGTTGGAGAAGTCCGGAGAGATACCATCTGCAGTCGAAAGTCGGAGGAGTCCTGGGAGGGTCAATCCTGTTAAGAACTTCGGCTGAGGGTATTTTATACCCAACACTCCCTATTAAAGAAGAAGGAATTAATGTTATCTTAGGGAGAACCTATACTGGAAGTCTAAATAAATTGAAAGCAAAAATTCTTTCTATTGAGATGAAGCTGTTACATCACTTGGTAACCAAACTGTTTATCTCTAGGAGTGGTAGACACGACCTTCTATCTGGTAGGGACATTTGCATTATGTACCATATGATCACCCAAACCCTTTGAACCATCCAATATTGATGTTTGAGGCCATGAGGAAAACCCTGAACAGGTCCAAGGCTCACTTGCCTTTTGGTATGGCACTCACCTTAGTTTTTAGAAGGTTCGAAATCAATTTTAATGGGGAGGCAGTTGCTAGACTATCCCATTTTGACACCATCAACCGCCACACACTGCATCGCATGGGTTTCTCTAAGACTGATGACGGTTGGACAAAGGGTGTTGAAGAGAGAGCGGAGGATAGAGCAAAGGAGGAGGGACCGTCTTCACCTCTTCATAATCACAGAGCATCCCCAGATATTCAGTTCATATCTGTTCACGAGGTTGGTCCTTCAGAGTCTGTGAGGAGGCATGCTTCAGTTTCACAGTCAGAAAGTAGAGCACATCCTTCAGAGTTCAGACTAGTAGATGATCAGATTGAGATGATGTCCCAACGTGTTGCCTCCATTCTATCTCAGCAGTTTGCCACTTCAGTCTTTGAATAGAGATCGACATTTCAGGATGACTCAGACCAGACTCTGATCCCTCATATTTCTATTGTTTTTCAGATGCTCACTGCTCAGTCGGTACGTATTGAGCAGCTTGAGGGATATATTTTGAGATTGACAGACAGAGTATTAGACTTGCAGGGACAAGTATTAGCTTTAGCCCACCCCAGCCGCATGAGAATATCACAGAGGTCTCAGACCTATCTGCAGAGGCGGCTAGACTTCGAGGAGTTTTAGAGAGTGCCTTTGACATCTTGAGGAGAGAGATCAGGGGCTCCAATGAGAATGCTTTTACTCAGTTCAGTGCTCTGATGCAGTCTGTATCGAGAGCCTTGGATCTTTTGGACACCATCAGACTTTCTCTTATTGCACAGTCCATAGCTTCTCAGGCTCCAGGATCCTCTCACCGCTCTACTCATGCTGGTACCTCTATCCATGGCCGAGGTAGACATGGTCGAGGTCGTGCTCGTGGACTTGATCCTATATCTCCTCACCCTATCTCTGATTCTTCATATTCTGATCCCTCTAGCCATGACATCTATTAGATCTAGATTAGTTTGTCTCCTATGTCTAAGATCTATCTTATGGGCATTGTATTTATTGGCTAATTAACTCTTGGATAGTTTCTATCTATGACTTTTGTATTTTGAGTTGACTCATGTGTATTGGGACACCTTTTGTATTCAGTCACTTTTGAATATATATATATATATATATATATATATATGTTTTGACTTTCAATGAATGTCAATGAATGTGATCAAATTGAATTATTTTAATTATAAGATATGAAAAATAACTCATATTAGTACTGAGAAATATTATGAATTGCAATATCTTCTAGATGAGCAAGTTGATATATCCTTTATGTTTGCTATCTTGAGAGGGAGTAGAAAAATAAGCAATCAAAGAAGGGGGCTAAAGAAGTAAAATATGGTATCAAAAGGAAGAGTAAAGAAAATATATCCTTTTTGTCATCTTTCTTTTCTTTTCTCTATCCTTAAAATCCCTTAAGATCTTAATTGATGCTATCAAAAAGGGGGAGTAAAGAAAATTTATCCTTTCAAGATCTCTTAAAAGGAGTAGAGAATCTTAATTGATGTTGTCAAAAAAGAAGAGTAGAGAATCAAAATCGAATTTGAGCAATAAGCAATAAAGAAATGAGCAACAAGTAATAAAGAAATTAGTAATAAGCAAAATTGTTAAGCAAATGTGTCAAAAAATCAAAATCGTCAACTTCTTTTTTATCTAATTTTTAAAATAAATAAATTTATAAGTAAATTTTAAATTGATCTTCAAACTACTTATGATGCATTTCGTTCAAATACTTGGCTATGATATTGAAGTGATGCATCTTCATAAATTTAAAATTCATGTTTAATGCTTTATATATGCTTTTGCTCAAGTATTTTGTCATCATCAAAAAGAGGAAGATTGTTGCTCCTTGAATTGATTTTGATAATTACAAAGTATTTGAGGGGGTTACTAATGATTTTGACTTAGAAAAAGATTTATTATATTTCAGAGACAAAATCATAATTTTATCAAGTTCTGATTCAGAAGTCTCAAGAGCAAGAGCAGAAGATTTGTAATCTATTGGAAGCAATTTCAATATTTTTAGATATGTATTTTGAAAAAAAATCATATTTATAAATTTGAGTCGACTCATAGCAAAAGGGGCTGAATGGCATGCTGAATTCTTTAGCTAGCACACCCAATTGAGTCGACCCCATAAGTCGACCCCTGTGCATGAGTCGACCTCGTTGCTGTGCAAGCCAAAGATACAGAACTGTCAATTTCTGTTCTGCACCATATGAGTCGACCCCATGAGTCGACCCCTGTGCATGAGTCGACCCCTACGACAGAAAAACTCCGCAATGACTAGTTTTTAGCTTGTTTTGACTACATTTAATACCTATTTAATTTGCTCCAATGGCTCTATTTCAACCCAGATTACTCTCCACCATTATTTGAAGTTATAAAAGATACTTAAAGGAGAGAATCAACAAGGTTTTGAAAAGATTCTTCAAGCATTCATTTCAACTCTAAGCAAGAGTCCTCTTAAAAGTTCAAGAAGCTTTTATTTCAAGATCACCAACCCCTCAAGAGCTCATTAAAGTCTTCAACCACCTTGAGAAAAATCAGAAGAGCTTCGTTCTTATTGTGTAAAGTATATTTAAAGCTTTATTTGCTCATTAAAGGAGCTATATCCGTATTTCTGTGTGATTAACTGCTATACTCTATTTTAAGTTGATATTTTATTTTGAAAGGATTTCAAAACATGAAAAGGTTGATCCGAACCTTGAATCGGATTGTATTGGGTTGGCTTGTACCCAAGAAACAAGTGTTCTAGCTTGAAATAACTAAAGTCGGAGGTTCTGACGTTGTATTCAGGTTGAATATGATTTAGTGGATTTGAATTTTCAAGTAGGAGCTTAGAGAGTGGACGTAGGTGCAAGGTCGGCACCAAACCACTATAAATCTTCTTGTTTGTATTGTGCTTACTTGCTCTCCTTTTAAACTTTTTTATCTTCTTGCATTCTTACATCCAGCATCTACACCTTGCATAAATTTCACTCTCTACATTTATCCTACTTATTGTTATAAAATTCTCATAGTTATAAATTAACCTTAAATTTTTAGAAACTCAATTCATCCCCCCTCTTGGGTTGCATAGCTGGGCAACAATCGTCATTAATATTTCATCACAAATAATGACGTCATTGATAATTTTTTATGATGAAAAAAAAATTTCATCACCAATAACAGATTTTATCAACTATAAATTTTTATCATTAAAAATTTTTTTTTTTGAAAACTATTCATGATAAAAAAATTTCATCATAAAAAAATAATTTATGATTAATTATTACATCATTAAAAAAAATAATTTAAAAATTATTTATGATGAAATACTTTCATCATTATTAATTTAATTAAAATTTTTTATTAAATTCAGATTAATAAAAAAAATATTAGGGACGTAAAAGTTTCATTGCAAATACGATAATTGCCGATGGAAATTTTTATTACAAGCAATTATTTGCGATGAAACTATTTTCATCGCTAATAATTTAATATAAAATTTTAATATTTTTAAATTTATTAAAAAATTTATTTACAATCAATTATTTTTGTCGCTAATAGATTTTTTGACGATCAAAATTTCATCAAAAATAATTCTGTCACTAAAAATTTACACATAATTTTTTTAAAATAATTTATGAATATATATTTTTAATTTATATTTATAATATTTTTTATTTATAATCTATAAAATAAAAATAATAAATTTATATAATAAATTTATAAATAAATTTTATTATTTTATTATATTAAATTAAAATTATAAAAAATTTGAAATAAAAATAAAAAATAACATAAACAGACCGTCAAGTGTCGGCATCTATAAAAAGAGAACGGGCTTGGGAAGGAGAGCACTCGAAAGAGCTCGGACCAACCTGCTATTGCCTCATCAGCTACATTATTCACTTCATCTGTGCCATCTGCTCCATTATCTAGGTCCGAAGCAGCTGGTACTCATCGACGCATGCAGCCAACTCATCAGCTCGCTGCTCAGTCTGCTGTCGATCTTCAGTAGTCTGCCTCTACATCTCTGTCAGTCAAGCATTGTAGACAGCATGGTTGTTAGCCGTAGATGAGCATGAGGATGAGAAAGTACTAATCCCATGTCCTAGACTCCTAACATAACTGGATCTCATACCAAACATCTGAACACAGATCTCGTCATCTACGGGTGTGGTCGAGCCCTTAAGAGTAGGTTGGGATCTGATGCCTATCATACGATCCTAAAAATTAAAGTTATAGCTATTTTAATTTCATACTGAAAATCAAATTGTGAATAAAAAAATAATTAAAAAAATTTACAAAAAGCTTTTGACTTTCCGTCATCTACTCTCCTGACCGTCGCTGATGGGTCCATTGGTAGATATCGATCCTCCCAAGAAGCTCGCCATTCTCTGCATCTCTTTATAATTTAAAAATGATTAATTAAATTTTTTTTAAATAATTAGAGAGTTAAAATATATTAATTAAAAATTACTTACCATCTGCTCCATATGACAAGCGAATGACCTCGAACCCTCACAATGCGACACGGTCTGTCTCGTCCAATTCGTGATGTTCTGGACACATCATCTCTGTATAGTTAGCAGTCAAATTAGTCGATAACAAATTTTTCTAAAATAAAAATATTTTTTATATTTAATTATAATAAGCAAAAGCATACAAAATAGCACACAAAATAATTAAATTATAATAAGCAAAAGCAATGTGTATTGTGCTAGTGGAACAATAAAAAATTTATAAATTTTAGCAGAAATACTAAAAAATTTATATAATAAATATAAAATAAACTATAAGTAGTTAAGCATGTAAAATAATATTAACATAAAATAATAACATGAAATCCAATCCTACGTCGAATATCCTCCGCTCCCTCTCCCTCATCTTCCAAATTCATCAAAAGCAGCACCGTAGGGGCAGTCCCGTAGATAGGGCTGGAAGTAGGTTGGGCCGCCAGGAGGCCCATCAGGTCGGCTCAAGGCCCCATCAGGTTGGGCTTCGGACTCGGCCCCAAACCATTCAGGCTGGGTTCTAGCCAAAAAATAAGGTCTGTTTGGCCATCGGGCTGGGCTCGAGCAGATATTTGGCCCGACTTAAGACCGATACAATTGGATTCGAATCGATTAACCCTCCTCTCCCCCGATCCCGATCCAATCCATGTTTTAACTTTTATATATATAATAAATAATTTTTTATTTTTTTAAAATATTTTTTACCTAAAAATATTTTTTTTCTAAATATTTTTTCTCCTAAACATTTTTTTCCTAACAATTATTTTTCTCCTAAATATGTTTTATTCTAAATATTTTTTTTTAAAATTATTTTTTCCTGAAACATCATCCCCTTGTGGCCTGACCCACCCCTTATGGCACCGTCGCGGTCACCCACCCCCCACCGTCTGCACTCGACCCCCGCAACCACTGCTCCAATGGCACCGACGCCGTCACCCACCCCACACCGCCCAGACTCGGCCCCTGCGACCCTCACTCCCGCGGCGCCGCCGCCGTCACCCACCCCGCATCGCCCGAACTCGACCCCCGCAACCCCTGCTCCCACGATGCCGCCGCCGTCACCCATCCCCCAACACCCAGACTAGACCCCCACGACCCTCGCTCCTGCGGCACCAGCGCCGTCACCCATCCCGCACTATCCAGACTCGGCCTCTGCGACCCCCGCTCTCACGGTGCCACCACCATCACCCACCCCACGCTGTCCGAACTCGGCCCCCACGACCCCCGCTCTCGGAGTGCCACCACCGTCACTTAACCCCTGCGACCCAGCCCCCACAGTGCCGCCGCCCTCTCCAACCCCCCGCGACCTCCGCTGTCGCGGCGCTGCCACCCTCACCCACCCACACCCCCTCTGTCGATCTCCCTTGCCACCCTCACCGACCCCCCATAGCCCTCACCGACCCCCCGCAACCCCGCTCCCACGGTGCCGCCGCCCTCACCCACCCCCCGTGACGATTAAAGAGAGGGAGAGGGAAGCACTCTTACCTCCGACGGACGGCAATGACGGTGGTGGAGAATCTGACGGAAGCGATGGTGGAAGTCGGTGATGGTGGAAGCCCACAGTAGAAGCCCACGATGGTGGAAGCCTGCACCGAATGGCGATGGAGATGTGGTCGCCGCAGGAAGAGGGGGGAAAGCTTGGAGAGGGAGACGGTTTCGCAGGGGGAGAGGGAGAGAGAGAGGGGGAGATCTCGGAAGGGACGTGCCGTCGACTTGATCTGTAATAAATGAATAACTATTAACGACAAAAATTTTGTCGCTAATACATTTATTCATGACAGAAAAAAAAATTTCATCGTCAATAAGGTCCGTAAAAAATTCTTCACTAAAAAATTTTATCTTCTAAAAAAATTTCATCCAAAAATTTATGAAATAAATTATTGATGACAGAAATAAAAATATGTGTCATTAATAATAGTATTAGCGACAAAATACGGTTTCCATCGCTAATAAATACCATCCAAAAAATTTTTTTCTCTAACAATTTTTTCTTCAAAAAAATAAAAAAAATATTTTTAAAATAGTTTTGCTAGTGAAAATATTTTTTATCGCTTATAATTTTTTTTTCATTAATATTTTTTTCATAAAAATTGATTAAAATAATATTTTTAAAATATGGTTGTCGATAAAAAAATAAATTTACATCATAAATATATTTTTTTAAAAAAATTAAAAAAATTCAAAAACTATTTGTGATGAAAATTCTATTTACATCGCTAATAATTAAGAAATTTTTTTTTTCCAAATTTTTTTAGTCTAAAAAAATCTTCCCAATAATAATTTCATAAAAAATTTAATTTCGGATTTTTTCCATCAAAAAAATTTTCCATCCAAAAAACTTAACAAAAAATGATATTAAAAAATATTCATGATGAAAAATAAAATTAATTTTTTTTAATTTAAAAAATTTTTGATCTAAAGAAATTTTAAAATAATTTTATTGAAAAAATTTATTTTTTATTGATTAAAAAAATTTCATATAAACAGTTAATTTATGATTTTTTTCAAAAAAATTTTTTTTTAAAAAATTATATAAAAAATATAATTATGATAAAAATTTAATTTATATCACTAATAATTATTATAAAAATAGCTCTTGACTTTCATAATGGAAGGACACTATGGAGATCGATAGTTTTGAGATCTTCGATCTCTAAAAAGCTCGTCTTCTTCTTGAAGTCCTCATTCCAGAAGTCGAAGTATGAGAATAACATGGTGATTTTAAGATTTGAGAGAAATCCATCAAATTGAGATTTGGAGGATAGAATAGAGACAGAAAGTTAGAGATTCAGAAGCTCGTATATTGCATGTGAGGATTGAGCTTGAAAATTCAAAAAGAATTGTTTGAGTATCAAAGTATAATTAATTAGAATAAAAGCAAACCTGCGGATAGTACAAGTTGTGTTATAAAGTACAAGCTCATATTTATGCTTTGTATTACTAATAAAATGAGTGTTATATTTTTGTCTTCTCATGATTGAACTCCTACAGAGATATATTTTAGCATCGATCAATACAGAAAGCATAACCTTTCAAGATCGTAAAGTCATGCTAGAATATACTGCTTAACTATATAGTTTCTACATGAAAGAAGATTCTTTCATACAGTTTAAGACAGATACTCCATCAAAAAGATTCATTAATATCACTGATAACATGACAGTGATGAATAGATGAATTTTATGTCGTAAATAAACATATAGCTCATTTCATTGAAAAAGATCTATTCATTCTACTCTACAATTATCACTCACTTTCATATAATTTTTTCATACAAAAAGTTTGATTTGGATCATAACTTACATTTGCTTCTTTACTATGTAAAAGGATAAAAGATGTATACAGCTGCTACAAAAAATAGATGCAGTTTCTTACACAAAATCAAAAATTTAAATTTTATAATTTTTTTTTAATTTTTAATTTTTTAAATATCAAAGATAAAAATATTTTCATCATAAATAATTAAATATTTATGACATAAATTTTTTTTTCATCAATATCTAATTATTTATGATAAAAAATTTTATCGCAAATAATAAGTAATTTTGATTTTTTAAAAATTTTTAATTTTTTTAATATTAGTGATAAAAATATTTTCATCATAAATAATTAGGTATTAATGATGATATTTTTTTAATCAAAACACATGATTATTTATGATAAAAAAAATTTTCATAAATAATAAGTAATTTTTGATTTTTTAAAATATTGATGATAAAAATATTTTTATCATAAATAATTAATATTTATATAAAATTTAATTATTTATGATAAAAAAAATTTATCATAAATAATCAATAATTTTTAAATTTTTTTTTTAAATATTAGTGATGATAATATTGCATTGCAAATAAACTTATTGACGATGAAAAAAAATTTATGTCGTAAATACTTAATTATTTATGATGAAAATATTTTTATCACCAATATTTAAAAATTTAAAATTAAAATAAATATATATTATTTATGATGAATATATTCATCGTAAATAATAAGTATTTAAGATAGAAATTTTTTTCATCGTTAATACACGATTATTTGCGATGAAAAATTATTTTCATCTTAAATAATAAATTATTTATGATGAATATTTTTTTCATCGTAAATAGTATTATTGACGATGAAAATATTTTCATCATAAATAATTTTATTGTAAAAAGGTTGTTTTCTTGTAGTGCGTGGATCGCGAGAAATGCCCTGAAAATAGGTGCTCAGTCCATGCGCCCACCATGGACCACGAGAACGCAGTAAGCCACGATACACTGCACCCGTGAGTCTGTTGGGCTGGTCCACATACGCCCACATGCGTGGGCTGGGATCATGCATGAGTCTGGGCTGGGCCTAGCCTGGCTACTGGATCCAGGTCTGGACTTCTTTCACATGGGCTTCATCCTATCAATTCTCCCACTTGAAGACATGTGCCAAACTCAAAAGAGCATCGTCCCTGGAGGCCTTGCCAACCTTCACTCCTTATATAGCTCCAAGATCGAGAGAAACTTTGCTCCAATTGAACTTTTTTCGAGTCACTGGCTTTGTCAACACATCCGCTGGATTTGCATCAGTATAAATTTTCAGCAATGAGACTAGACCATCATCAACCACATCTCTCACAAAATAATAGTGAATGTTAATATGCTTCGTCTAAAAGTGAAACGTCAGATTTTTTGTCAAGTGCAACGTACTTTGACTATTATAATTCATCCTCATCACATCCTGCTTCATCTAAAAATCTCTAAGAAGCCTCTTGAGCCAAACAGCTTCTTTATATGCGTGTGCCACTGCAATATACTCCACCTCTATCGTTGATAATGCTACTATTGACTGAAGTTAGACTTCCAACTAATAGCACCGCCGTCCATGGAGAACACATAGCCTGTGGTAGATCTCCTCTTATTCGATTTTCTGCAAAATCAGAATCAACATACCCAATACACTCCAAACCTGCTGAACCATAATAGAATGAATGATCAGTAATCTCCTTCAGATATCGAAGGATCTACTTTACTGCTGTCCAATAGTCACTATCTGGATTCGTCATATACTAACCCACAACTCCTACTGCTTGTGCAATGTCTGTCTTGTGCATACCATGGCAAACATAAGGCTCCCTACTACTGATGAATATGATACCCAAGCCATGTCAGCCTTTTTACTTCCATGCTGGGTGACTGTTCTACTAACAGTTTCAACTGAATAGGAAACAGAGTAGATACCGATTTTGCATTCTGCATATTGAAGCACCACAGAACTTTCTCCACATGTCCCTTTTGTGAAAGCCAAACCTTCCTATCCTTCCTCTCTCGTAGCACTTTTATCTCGAGTATTTAGTTCACGGCTCTTAAATCCCTCATTTCGAACTCTCTAACCAACTGATTTTCAATCTGATATCCGGCTCCTGTTATTCTCTGCAACTACCATATCATTGACATATAACAGCAAGATACAGAAGCTTCCATTATTATAACTGCAGAAATATGCACGATGATCTACTCCAATCGATCAAATCCCAACTCACAATAAAAGAATTAAATCACTTATACCAACACTTTGATGCCTGTTTGAGACCGTACAATGATTTGTTCAGCCGACAAACCAACTCTTCTTTGTCTTTTTCAACAAAACCTTCAGGTTGCGCTATATAAATCTCCTCCTCCAAGTCACCATGCAAGAAAGCCATCTTTACATCTATCTACTCGAGCTCCAAATCTATGACTCCGCAATCACCAAAATAATTCGAATAGTAGTAAGACGAACCACCGATAAGAAGATCTCATCAAAATCAATTCTTGGCTTCTGAGCATAACCCTTCACCACCAAACATGCTTTGAACCTCTCCACATTTTTATTGTATTCTTCTTCACTTTATAGACCACCGACATCCGATCGGACTCCTCTCCTTCGATAGAACTACAAGCTCCCAAGTCTTATTTTTTCGAAGTGACTCCATCTCCTCCTTCATAGCACAATGCCACTTTCCAGCATTGGTGGACTCACATGCCTCTCTGCATGAAGTTGGCTCGTCCTCCTTTGCCAAAGCAACATAAGCACAAATATGGTTAGTAGAAGGAATGAAAGAAGTGACATAGTCATCATATCTGACGGAGGTCTAATGACCCTCTTAGGCTGCTCGAACTTTTGGTGGCTCTTCAATGAGATAACATCCTCAAGTGATTGCAGAGACTCTGCCTCGATCCATCATTAACTACCTCGTCGTTCACCTGTATTGCTCTGTTGCACCTCATCTCCTGCATCAAAGAACTCAATAAAAGTAATGGCTTCATCATCTTGCTTTTCTTGGTGCCTTGAAAGATTCTTCATTAAAAACAACATCTCGACTAATAATGATCTTGTGGATAGTAGGATCCCACAACCGATATCCCTTTACTCCTTTAGCATAGCCAAGAAAGATGCACCTTCGAGAGTTTCTGTCCAATTTTGTCTTCTTCTCTTTTGGAATCTACATATATGCATCATGTCCAAAGATACGAAGATGGAATAATTTACTGGCTTGACGCTCCAAAGTTCTTCTGGTATTCCAACCCAAGTGATTTTGTCGATGATTGATTGATCAAATAACAAGTCATGCTCGCAGCCTCTGTCTAAATTTTTGTCAAATTTTGCAGTGCTCAACATACTACGGACTCTCTCCATTAGTATTCTATTAAATCTCTCTGCCACATCATTTTGCTGTGGTTCCTAGAAACCATAAGTTATCATCGAATTCCATGCTCGCCATAAAACTCCTCAAATTCTTTGGAGCAATATTCTCCTCCATTATCAGAACATAGGTATTTAATTTTTAAATCTTTTTTATTTTTCATCAGAGTCTTAATTTCTTAAAGGTTTCAAAGATATCAAATTTTCGCTTTAAAATATATATCCAAGCCTTTTGAGAATAGTCATCAACAAAAAAATGAAATAGGAACACCCATCCAATAATCTATTAGGCGACTCCCAAGTATCTGAGTAGATTAGCTTAAGAAATTTCTTACTCCGCCGCTGTGATAAAGAGAAAGAGATCCTTCTTTATTTACCATAGATACAATCTTCAAAAATTTCAATGGCGTGACTTGCACCCCGAAAGAAGCTCCTTATTTGATAATAATTATAGCCCACACTCTCTCATATTCCCAAATATCGATGCCAAATCATCGTATCTTTGCACTTGCTACTGCCGCCTCTCCCATCTTAGTCTCGTCCATTAATTTATAAAGATCACCTATTTGTACTCCTCTTATCTCCACCAAACATCCTTTGGATACCTTCAATTGATCTTTTCTCCGATAAGCTTTAAGTCTTTCTTACAAAATTTTTTAAGTGACAGTAGACTCTTGCAAGTGCGAAAATATCATACATTAGAAATCATCCGAACTATACCATCAAACATCTTGATCCGAACATCTCCTACTCCAATCACAGGATAAGTTGTATTTTTTCCAAATAGATAACTTCTCTATCCCATGATTTGTATGTTGAAACTACTCCCTAAAAGAAGTCATGAGAAAAGATGCCCCCGAATCCAAAATTCAATAATGTGTAAGCTCAGATCTCTCCAATGCCATCATGCATCTCCATCATCTGAAGTAGCTGAACCAGTTTATTTTTACTATATTGTCTCAAAAATTTTCGATTCAGATTTTGTATCAACTCCTTTAGCCTAGGAATCTTTCTTTACATGCCCTATTTTTTCATAATTTCAGCATTTCACCTTCTTTTTGCCCTTGGATTTAGATCTTATCTTTCCTCGATCATCACGTTCCTTCTCGAAAAGCCTATCTAGTGCTACCATAGCCTCTCCTAAAGAGCTTTCTTGCTAGATTTTCACATCATCTCTTCTGTAAGCATTGATGCAAAAACTGACTCTATCTTGAGGGTTTCAACATAACTCAAGTTCGTGATAAGATTATCCCAAGACTTCGGTATAGAACAAAGTAGAAACTAGCCTTTTTTTATCTTCAATTATGACATCTAGGGCGTAAGCTTGCTCACAATGAATTGAATACACCCAAGTGCTCTTGAACTAATACCCCATCTTTCATCTTTAGATTATATAATTGCTATCTTAAATAGATTTTATTTACCAAAACTTTCTTTCATAGAGATTTTCAATTTTTTCAAACCCTTTTGAATAGTCTCGACCTCGATATTGAACAATACCAAATCATCCAACGTCAAATAGAAGTTCGCCATTGCCAATATGTCTTTCTCCTCATATTGTCCATCTGTCATCTCTTGTGGTTTGTTTTCTTTCTTGCAGAGCAATTTCACAACCATCCTTGATCAATACCGCTTGCATCTTTATTTTCTAAAGTATAAAATTTGATCTATCAAACCTCATATCTCATATTTTGTTGTCGCCACCTTGCCGTCATTATTTCAAATCAAACCAACTATAAAAGAATCTTCTTGCTCTGATACCAAACTGAAAGGACCAATCGAGAGTAATCGATATACCTCGATCCACATGGCACATAAGCACAGTGGAAATAAGATCATTTTGTAGAGAAAAGATAACTAGAACAAACATAAAAGTAAAATAGGAGAGATAATCAAGCAATAAAAATAAGAGAAAAGAAAGCACACCAGACTTACGTTGTTGGCCTGATTGTTGGCTTACGTCTATGGCAAGACCTCCTCAACATTCTTCTATTAATAACCTTTGCACAAAGAAGTACAAATTTGAAAAAGAAAATAAAAAGCTCACATAGACTCTCTTTTACAAAAGAAAAACATCCTTTTTCTCTCAAAAGAAGTCTCACGCCACTCAAAATAAACTCACTGTTTACAAACCTCTCAGATCTCCCTGTTCACTATTTACAAACCTCTGCCTGTACCTTTAAATAGAGCTCGAACCTGAAGAAAACTGATCCGAACCGCATCAAAAAAGGACTCCGAATCAAGGCCGAAATCAAATTTTCTCCTGTCATTAGATCTGCATCGCACGGTCCAAAAATATTCAAAACAATCCCGAAATCAGCCCAAAATGAGTCAAAAAAGCCATCACCGTTCGATCATCACCGGAAGAGATAATAGCCATCCGATCATGCCATCGGTCCACCAAAACTCCTATAGACCACGCGAAACGTCAGATAAGCGGCGTCGATCTACTGTGGACTGCGAGAAATATCCTGAAAATGAGTGCTTGGTCCACGCACCCATCGTGGATTGCGAGAACGTGGTAAGCCGTGGTGCACCGCACCCGCGAGTCTGCTGGGCCGGCCCGCATACGCCCGCGCATGTAGGCTTGGGCTCGGTGTGAGTCTGAGCCAAGCCTGGCCTGGCTGCTGGATCCGGGTCTAGACTTCTTTCACATAGACTTCATCCTATCAAAGTGAAACTATTAAATCATTCAAAATTGATAAATCTTTTTTATATTTTAATGATAAAGCAAAAGATTTTCACTTAGAGATAATATATCAACAAATCCAGCCACTAAGAATTTTTTATTATGATTGATTTTTTTTTAGCTTATATTATGAACCAAAACTTGCGGTTTATGAGTGATTGTACTATTAATTTTTTATTAATCATTTTGTAATTTAAAAACCTTCATACAAAGCATTTTTCTAGACATTTGCTTTCTTTACCATATTTTTGTTCTAATATATTCCATAACTTAGGCACAATAAAAATGAAAAAATATATATCATAACATATATCAAAAAATGCAGACAAAATTCTACCATGCTGAATAGAATCCTTTTTTATACTTGATTGTGCGGTGGTGGTAGAGGTGGTTACTAAATTGTTGAACCCATGGTGGTAGAGATGGCGGTGTCCTTATTAGGATTAGGATTTTCAATAATAGAATATCATCCCAAAATAGCCGGCCAATAGTGCATCTGGCATTACCATCAGCTAAAATTCTATCCAGAGATTTTCTCTAGTTTTACGGAGATATAATCATTCAAGGATGCCTTGATTATTTAATTAATGGATTTTTACACACATCGAATAAATAAAGTAAGTTTGCACGTTATACAGTTCGAGATATGCTATGGAAAATACTTTCCTTAGAGTAGAATTTATCCCATTCAGATGCAAAAAGTTGATGAAGACCTGCTTCCAAGATATGATGAATTATTTTATGTTCTTCTTCAAGTGCGCTCTAACAAATTTCCACTCTTTCACATCAGATAGAGCACATCAGACACAATAAATATTTGAAGGTTTAAGTGCTCTTCAGGCATTCTCTTCAATAGTATGATTCTTACCTTTACTATATTATGACTCCAAAGCAATGTTGATGCGGCTCTAAGGATCCTTTTCCAACATATGAATCCAATAAATTAACTCCTTAATGAAGCTGATGCTACATCGGTGAAGGCACAAGAAGCCTAAATGATGACTATTGTGATTTTAGCCCGCTCAAGCAAATTAGTTAATGAGGCTTTAGCTACTTACCCTATGTTAGATCTCTTGATAGGATATGTGGATTTTGGCATTTAAGAATCAAAATTAAGTCCATCCTCTCTTTAGGCTTGAAGCTGGTTTGGACCGAACCACTGTTGGGCTTGGACCCTTTTATTTTAGATCTAGGTCTATATATACTGGTCTGGGTACGTATTGTTTTAACATGAGACCTAGGCTACGTTAGCCTAGACCAAGCTTGGCCCATTAGCAGCCCTAACCGCATTACTTTTAAAAATTTTGTAGGTCTAGTCAAGCTATTTCCACAAACACATATCCATTTGTGGTTCATTCTTCCTCTCTTTTGCCAATAGAAAAAAAAGCCACACCCTAAATTTGGAATATAATATGGCTATACTATGAAGAGGTACAACCCATGATAATATAAAGCCAACAATCATAATTCAAATAAAGATTCAAATCCATCATCTATCAAATAATTAAATAAAAATTCATTCAAATGTCTAAATCCAAATTTAAATACCAAACCCCATAATCACATATTCATATATCATCATCAACTACAAATTTATAGTCAATTAAAGAATTAAAATTCTGCTACAGAATTACCAAGCTTTCTGACACAAATTCCAAGCTTGGACTATTCTTTATTTCCATTGATCTTATTTATCTAAAATGAAAAAAAAAAATATATGGCTATACAGCTCAGTATGTAAAACTTATACTATCTTATTGGATAAAATATAAGATTTTATATGAACAATGTATCATTTAGAGAAAATAATTTTTATTACAAAATAAAATACTTGATAGTACATTTCGATAAAATAAGTCATAATCAATCATTTGTTGCTTAAATTACTAATATTTCATAAATATAGTTTCAAGTATATTGCACAAATAAAATCATAAACCATGTTGCCATTTAGCTAGCAATGTCATAGTTTAAAACATTACTTATAGATATTTGTACTAAAATCATTTTATATCCATGACAGGGGCCATATTCATAATCGACAAAGTATCATGATTTGTATGCCAATTTTACCCGTTGGTAGGGCTTGTGCTCGTATATAACTAGTTCCAAGTATTGATTTCTCCAATTTCATGGATTATACATAGCTATCTAAGAGTTTTTAAAATACTTATATCTTTTTTCATAATAAAGTATATTTTTATAATACATATGCTAGTCTTTTGTTTCAAGAAAATATGATACCAACAATGGTAAATCATATGCATAGAAACCAATGTAATTTAAAAATTAATAAGAACTATAAGGCCTCCTTATCTCTTCCATTTTGAGCCTTCAAAATTTACTAGCAAATCAGCTAAACCTATTTAAAACACTCAAAGAAAAATTAATTTCTATTTGCTAACTTTAATAATATTAAATAATAAAAAAAAGATAGTTAGTGGGATGATAGTATTCGGCAGCTCTAGATTGGTGAGATCTAGATAATTCAATCTAGAAATCATGAAGCATGGATTTGATCAAGATCAAAATTATTCAATAAATATGATCAATTGTAGGGATGCCAATGGGTCGGACATGGGTCCGATCAGTCCATACCCATACATGCTTCACAAATAAAAATCTCGTACCTATATCCATCCAATATCCATCTTGGATCAGATCAGCTACCTGATGGGTCATCTAAAATTGCCACTCCTAATTAATAGTGGATTTTAAGGATAATAAGGGTTGAGTAGTCAGCTCAACAAGCTATGTGAACACTAGGTTTCAAGGCCTCTTTGCTAGGCTCAACATGGTTCTATAGGAAATAGAGATCGAACTTTGTATCAGAAATGACAAATCTTCTAAAGAGAGGAAGAGGGATGCTTTGCCTCTCTTAAAATAGGAAAGGAAGGCTGAGGTTGCTGGACGCTGATACATGGTGCAGCCACAAAGTTAGTTCAGGACCTTATTTTCCAAGGGCCGACCAAGGGTCAATAAAGGATCGGTTAAAACCTTGAATTGAGGTATAAGGACTAGGTGGAGAAAGAGAAGGAGAGGGATAGATCCTCTCTCTCTGTCTCTCATAGTCTTCTCTTTCTCTCTCTCTCTCTCTCTCCCCATTTTCTTTTTCTTGTTCTTCTTTCTTACCATTTTCTTTTTCTTGTTCTTCTTTCTTAGCAAAATAGGAGAAGAAGGGGCCTCGTCAATGGTTGAAGGATTGGCAGCAGGAGGCACAATGAGGTGGCAAGGGGTCCATGAGTGGAAAGCGGTTGGCGGTAGCGACTGATTGGGAGAAATCAGCCACAAATAGAGGCAAACATGGGGCCCTTTGCTTGGTTATATTGGAAGTTACGGTAAATCAAAATATATGGAGTTAAGTTGTCAGTTTTTTATTTTGTAGAGTTAATGTGTCAGTTTTTTATTTTTGAGATAATAAGTTGTCAGTTTTTGATTTTGGGATAATAAGTTGTCAGTTTGTTTTTGTGCAGTTAAGTGGATGGTAATGATTTATCCATTTTGCATTGTATTGCCCTTGTAAGGCTGCCTAGTTTTTATTTACAAGTAAGTGAATAAAATATATTTCAAAATTTGTGAGTTTTGAAAAAAGTGTGGAATAGTCCGTAGACTTCTTCCATCATTGATATCAAAGCTTTAGTTTTTTCTTCACTTTTTCTATTTTTCATGGCCTCCAATACCCTTGTCAATTCACAAGTACCTAAGTTATTGCAAGATAATTATGACCAACCATAGAATCCACATGGGAGGAAGAGGCAGCCTATAATACTGAATAAAAGAGAACTCTTAAGAGCCAAGAAAGAAGGACAGTAAAACTCATTTCCTACTCTATCAAGGGTTGGATGAGTCTACCTTTGAGAGAGTTGCCGAAGCAATAACGAGCAAGAAAGCATGGAAAATCCTTGCTACAATTTACAAAGGAGTTGAGTGGGTTAAGCGCATGCATCTCCAATCACTTAGAAGCAATTTTGAAGCTGCTTAAATGAAGGATGAAAAAAATATTTCTGACTATTATTCATGATTAATATTAATTGTGAATATAATGAGGAGAAATGGAGAAAAGATTGAAGATGTCCGAGTCATGGAGAAGTTACTCCGTTTTCTCTCATTAAAGTTCGAGCACGTAGTGGTAGTAATTGAGGAGTCAAAGAATTTGAAGGAGATCTCAATTGAGGAGCTTTTGGGATCTCTCCAAATTTATGAGCAATGTATGCAAAAGAAAATTGTCGCCATCACTTTGAAACAAGCACTAGAGTCAAAATTGACTCTAAGTAATCGAGGCTCACATGGTAGAGTCCGTGGTTGTGGAAGTGATAGGGACGTTGTCTCTAACAAAGAACCACTCAAAATCAAGTGGAGTCCCATTGCTTCAAAGGCCGAGGATGAGATAAACGGGGCAGATTCACACCTGGGTGTGGGAATATGAAGAATATTTAGTGCTACTGTTGTCATAAGTTTGGGCACTATGCATCAGATTGCTGGTATAAAATCGAAGAGCAAATCAATCTCGCCGAAGCAACAAATAATGAGGATAATAACACTACTCTTATTTTTGCTCATGATGATTCAAATGTTCAAAATGATATTTGGTATTTTGACTCAGATGCTAGTTACCATATGAGCAGTAAGAAAGAATTTTTTATGGAACTCACAGAACGAGTTCATGGAACTGTGAGTTTAGAAGATTCTTCAAAACTCCTGGTTAATGGCAAAGGAAAGATCAAAATCTATCAAAAGGATGGTGAGCCCAAGTATATTTCTGATGTTTACTATATACCTAGCATGAAAAGTAATATTATTAGCATCGATCAATTATTCGGAAAGGGATACACAGTATAGATGGAGAACAACCATCTTTGATTGAAAAATGCAAATGGCATTCTCATAGCTTGTGTTAAGATGACAAAAAACCATATGTTCCCCTTATATCTAAATACAGAATTTGAGAAGTATTTTCAAGGACTCATTGAGAATGAGTCATTGAGGTGGCATCTTCATTTCAACCATCTATACTTTAATGGCCTGAAGCTGCTTCCTTCAACCGGCATGGTACATGGCCTACCAATAATTGATCCACCAAATCATGTGTGTGAAGGCTGCATACTTGGAAAGCAACCATGATTTTCTTTTCTTAGTAGAAGGTCACGAAGAGTGGAGGCACCATTATAACTTGTTCATACTGATATCTGCGGACCAATCGAGCCCGTCTCTTAGGAAGGTAATAGATATTTCATTACTTTCATTGATGACTTCAGTAGAAAATTATCGATATGCTTTCTTAAAGATAAATCTGGTTTCACTACATTCAAGCATTTCAAAGCTCTAGTTGAAGCAGAGAGTAGATATAAACTTTTAATTCTCCGATCTGATCGAGATGGTGAGTACACCTCAAATGTATTTCAAGATTATTATAGGGAGCAAGGCATAAAAAGGCAGCTTATTATTGCTTACATATCACAGCAAAATGGCATCGCAGAGAGAAAGAACTGGATCATCGTAAACATGACAAGAACTATGCTCAATTAAAAAGGATTGCCGAAGCAGTTTGGGATGGAAGCCGTAGCATGCTCAACTTATTTACTCAACGGTGTCCGATGAAGATAGTGAAAAACATAATACCTCAAGAGGCATGGAGTGGTTACAAGCCTAGTGTGACACACTTAAGAATATTTGGGTGTATTGCATTTGCTCAAGTACCCGATGTAAAAATTAAGGAAGAAACTTGATAATCACGTTGAAAAATGCATCTTCATCGAATACAGTGAGGAATCGAAGGCATATAAGCTCTATAACCCACTAACCAAAAAATTAGTCGCTAGTAGAGATGTCATCTTCAACAAAAGCAAAGCCTGAAACTAGAGTGTTGAAAAAATTGGCATAAAGCAACCTGTGACTGATGAATCTCCATAGAAGTTTCAACCACCAGCTCCACCAACATCCCCTCAACAAACTACATCTTCTCCTGAAAGAGATCTTTCATCTTTTGGGAAGGTAGTAGTAACAGATTGGCCATGCATCAAGGTCCCATCAAAATAAGAAGCCTCAAAGAAATTCATGAGCAGATATAAGATGACGATGAGCTCAATTTTTTCTGTTTATATGCAGATCACGAGCCTCTCATTTTCATAGAGGGCAACGAAGAAGAATGTTGGCGATCGGCCATGGAGGAAGATATTCGAGCCATTTGAAAGAATAACACCTGGGAGTTGACAACACTTCCACAAAATCATAAGGTGATTGATGTCAAGTGGGTATACAAGATTAAGCACAAAGCAAATGGCGAAATTGATCGGTATAAGACGAGGCTTGTAGTGAAAGGCTACAAATAGAAATATAGCATTGATTATGAAGAAGTCTTTATCCCAATTACTTGACTGGATACGGTAAGATTATTGATTTCTTTTAAAGCTCATCATAGATGAAAGATATACCATCTTGATATCAAGTCAGCATTCCTCAATGATGTACTGGAGGAAGAGATATATATGCAACAACCAGAAGGATTACTAGTACAAAGGCAAGAGAACAAAGTTGATCGGCTGAAGAAAGCCTTATATAACTTGAAGCAAGCTCTACAAGCCTGGAATGCATGAATTGATGAATATCTTCATCAAAATGGCTTCACCAAATGTCCCTATAAGCAGACAATCTACATAAAACAAAATCATCAAGACAAAGTTCTAATAATTTTTCTTTATATTGATGACTTACTATACATAGGTAATAGTATTGAGATGTTTACAAAATTCAAGGCATCCATATTTAATGAATTTAAAATGACGGATAATTGATTGATGTCCTACTTTCTTGGCATCGAAGTAAAGTAGCAACAAGATGAAATTTTTATATCCCAAAAAAAGTACATGAAGGAGATCTTGGAGAAATTCAATATGAATAACCACAATCCAGTGAACACCCCAGTAGCCATAGAAATGAAGCTATCTAAAGAAGGAAATGAAAGTTTTGTGTGTAGGAACCAGATCTAGGGTTTCAGGGTTAGATCTTGAAACTTTTTCAAGATCATACAGCGGAAGATTAAAATAAATCAAAATTTATTTTCTAAAATCAGAGAATCCCTAGATCTAAGATCCTATTATATGATTATTATATAGCATTAAATCAGAAATTAAAATATATAAATATAGCATTAACTACATGTTGATCATATCAACATGTTTCAATACCACATCTAATGTATGTATTAAACAATAGATCAGATCTATTACCTTGCAAGTTAGACGCTCTAACCTCGCTGATCCGGGCTTAAGGATGATGTTGCAAGCCGCACACGCATCCGACCTCTAGGAGTCGTCCACACGAGCTCACGAATCTCGATCAGAAGTCCTGCTTCAGGAAATCAGCACAGTATGCTAGTACTGCGTTGATCCTTCTTTGATGGTTGATCAGGTGCCTCCTTCTTCTTGATTTGGACTCTTCCAAAGATAGAAAGTAGAAGGAGGAGTTTCAAATCTGAGACGCTCTCAGAAAACTCAAGATGGAGGGAGGAGAAATATGAAAACAAAAACCCTAGAAGAAGATCCTCTTCTTCTTCACGTTTTTCTCTCTAGATACCCTAACTTGCATCTTTTATATCTCCACGATCGAAAGGTTTTTCTCTTTGATTTTTGGATGGCACAAAGGACTCTCAAATCTCTATCTTCACCAAAAATTTCATAAAGAAAATCATTTTATACAGAGAGATATGATAGAGTCCTTGTCTAGGTCAAATACCTAGTCAAGGCTTATCCAAACATGGCAAGTTAAGGGGCGCCCAACTCTTGAGCACCTCCTCCATATTTTCATGCATGGATCATCAGCAAAGGGTGCACAATATATATCCTAAAATCCACAAAAATTCCAAAAAAATTTTGGATAAATTCGGTGCAAAATTGAAAGAGTTTTGGATTTCTAAAACTCTATCTCATAGAATTCGAAATCCAAACTTATTCCTTTTTGATTTGATCCAAACCACCTTCCATGTAAGAAAGAAGAGAGAAGACCTTTTGTGAACGTGGGAGAGATCTGGGAGAGGGCTTTTGTCACACAAAATAAGTGGAGATTGGCGTTGAATAAGAGAGAGGGCGTGGAGAAGGCTTATTGGCGCAAGGTGGAATCCTAGTCTTACTAGGATTCTATCTCATGACTTGTTTTAATTTGGTTTCCCAAACCAAATCAAACTAAAATTAGATCAACTTAATTAAAATAGGTCTTAACCTAATTAATAATCTAATTTAATTAGATTAAATTAGATTTAAATCTGATTTAATTTTCTAATCAAATTAAAAATTAGATTGACCCAAGTCCTAGTTGAACTAGGACTAGTTTTTTCTTGCACTTGGCTTATCCAATAAACCAATTGGACTTGATCCAATCAAGCCCAAACCAAATCTAATTAAATCATATTTAATTAGAATTAATCTCAACCCATTGGCTTAATCAAATTAAGCCAATTAGCAATCGAATTGCTAATCGATCCTCCTGCAACACTTGCACTAGGTTAAATGTCAATCGTATTGATCATTTAACCCTGGAACAATTCTTAATCATTGATCAACCATCCGATCGGATCATGAACTCTAATGTGTGTGACCTCATAGGTCCGAACCTAAGCCGGTAGCACAGGAATAAATTTTTATACCAATCGAAGTGACCATCTAGCAATGATACTCGACGACCGGATAGGTCGAATGTGTAGAACAACATCCTTAGAACCCATGCGGATATAGTTTTCATATAATTCATCCCCTTGACCAAAATGATCATAGGACACCCCAGAGTTCAACTGTCAACTCTGATCAGGTTGTCCACATTGTATTTCAAAATATCAAATCCATCTGATGGATTACTCTGGTCAAGATTTTGCTAAATTGAAATACAGCGACTCATTCTTCTCCAACTCTTGGAGTGGTCAATCCCATCTCGATCACACTCTGACTTCGCAAGTACTTGACTGTGCCCAGAAGCCTTCCATCTCTGAATTAGAAATTCAGTTAGTCCAGTACCAAAGCACAGTGAGTTGCTTGCAAGTCACTGAGGCGATCTCAAGTCTAAGGGACACTTATACCTATATCCCATCAGAGACATTCTCGACAGCAGAATACTCTAGAGTTGGTCATGTTCAATGATAATGTACCCTTACATCTCACCTGTATGCCATACCAGTGTCTCCACACTCTTTGGTTAAGAGGACAACCAACCCATATGGCCTACAGCGACCTATGCTCGATAGAAGCTGTCGTCCTTATTAACAGCTTATCATTTGGTCGTGAACAGTTTTAAGGACTAATCGATAAATCCTCTCTTTATCGAACTTAAATAGTCCTAAGGACTTCATCATAACAACGGAGTTCATTAGAAGATGAAAGCTTATGATGAAGATGCCAAATATATTTTATTTATTAACAAATCAATTACAATACTTGGTTGCTCAACCGTCAACAGCTTGACGATTGGCTTTTTGAGACACATTTTTCAACAACTCCCACTTATCCTAAAGCCACTCGGCACAGTATCTAATACCCATCTTCGACTTGTGGTTGTCGAACTCCTTTATCGCCAGGGCTTTAGTGAAGGGGTCGGCCAGGTTCTCCTTTTCGTCGATCTTTTGAAGGTCAACGTCACCTCGATCCACGATCTTTCGGACTAGGTGGAAGCGGCGCAAGATGTGCTTCGTCCGCTGATGTGCTTTGGGTTCCTTCGCCTGAGCTATGGCACCAGTGCTGTCGCAATAGAGTAGGACCGGACCATCGAGGGAGGGTGCTACTCCGAGCTCGTTGATGAATTTCCTCAGCCACACAGCTTCCTTCGCGGCATCCGATGCTGCGATGTACTCCGCTTCACAAACAGAGTCTGCCACAGTATGCTGCTTGGAACTCTTCCAGCAGATGGCTCCACCATTCAGAGTAAAGATATAATCCGACACGCTCCTACTGTCATCATGGTCAGATTGGAAGTTGGAGTCTGTGAACTCCACAAGTTTTAGATCTAACTCGCCATAAACCAACCATTGGTCCTTAGTATTTCTCAAATACTTAAGGATGGCTTTAACCACTTTTCAGTGATTTTCTCCAGGATCAGATTGGTATCTACTCACTACTCCTAGTGAGTATGCCACATCTGGTCTTGTACATGTCATGGCGTACATGATAGATCCCACGGCTGAAGCATATGGGACTCTACTCATATGCTCTCTCTCTTCAGGAGTTGTCGGACAATCCTTCTTAGAGAGAGAAATTTCATGGCCTATCGGTAGATAGTCCTTCTTGAAATTCTCCATGCTGAACCTCTTCAGCACAGTGTCTATGTACATGGACTGGGATAACCCAAGCATCCTTTTAGATCTATCCCTATAGATCTTCATCCCTAGGATGTAGGATGCTTCACCCAAGTCTTTCATGGAGAACTGTGATGACAACCAAACTTTTATTCCCTGTAGTGCGGAGATGTCATTCTCGATTAAGAGAATGTCATCCACGTACAAGACAAGAAATACCATAACTGGACCATTTGCCCATTTATAGATGCAGGGCTCTTCTTCATTCTTAATGAAGCCATACGTTTTGATCACCTTATCAAAATGCATGTTCCAACTCCGAGAAGCTTGCTTCAGTCCATAAATGGATCTCTGAAGCTTGCACACTTTGGACTCATCTATGGATGTAAACTCCTCAGGTTGTATCATATACACCTCTTCGATCAGCTCTCTATTCAGAAAAGTTGTCTTTACATCCATCTGCCAGATCTCATAATCCAGATGGGCAGCTATTGTAAGTATTATCCGAATGAATTTGAGCATTGCCACAGGAAAAAATATCTCGTCATAGTCAATACCATAACGTTGATGATACCCCTTGACGACCAGACAGGCTTTATAGGTCTCCACCTTTCCGTCTGCGCCCCTCTTCCTTTTGAAGACCCATTTACACCTAATGGGTTTAACCCCTTCAGGTGGATCAACCAATGTCCATACATCGTTGACCTTCATGGACTCCATTTCGGATTTCATGGCTTCAAGCCATTTCTCAAAATTAGGTCTCTGTATTGCATCCATATAGGTGATCGGATCCTCATTATTCTCATCAAGTTCGATGGGATCACCATCTCGGATCAAGAAACCGTAGTATCTGTCCGACTGATGCGGTACTCTACCGGATCACCTTAATGGTGCAGGTACATTGGGCTTCGGATCTGATCTAATCATATCCGACTCAGGTTCAGCTATTGGTGTCGGTCCTTCTACCTGTTGAACTTCATCAAGCTCAACCTTAGAGGCAACGGTTCCTTCACCAAGGAACTCTTTTTCTAAAAAGATTGCCTTAAGACTGACGAACACCTTTTGTTCATCAGCATGGTAGAAAAAATATCCTTTTGTCTCTTTGGGGTACCCTATGAATGAGCATTTGTCAGACCTAGGTCCAAGTTTGTCTGTGACTAATCGTTTGACATAGGCTGGGCACCTCCAGACCCTGAGGTGTGAAAGTGCTGGCTTATGTCCCATCCATATCTCATATGGAGTCTTAATTAGAGACTAACTTGGAATCCTATTTAACAGATAATAGACCGATTCGAGTGCATATCTCCAGAAGGATATCAGCAAGCTAGCAAAAACCCATCATGGATCGGACCATGTCTAACAGAGTCCGATTCCTCCTTTCAAACACATCATTATGCTGTGGTGTTCCTGGAGGAGTCCATTGGGAGAGAATCCCATTCTCTCTTAGATATGTGAGAAACTCACTAGAAAGGTATTCTCCTCCTCGATCAGATCGAAGAGTTTTAATACTCTTCCCAGTTTGTTTTTCTACTTCACTTCGGAATCGTTTGAATATTTCAAATGAATCCGACTTATGTTTCATCAGATAGACATATCCATATCGGGATAGGTCATCCGTGAAAGTTATGAAGTAGAAATATCCACCTCTAGCACCTGTGCTCATGGGCTCGCATACATCAGAATGTACTAGGCCCAAGAGCTCAGTAGCTCTCTCACCTTTTCCAGTAAAAGGTGACTTAGTCATTTTACCAAGAAGACAGGACTCACAGGTTGGAAGTGATTCACAATCACTGACTTCGAAGATTTCCTCTTGAGTCAACCTGTTTATTCTGTTCTTGTTTATATGACCTAGCCTACAGTGCCATAAGTGGATATCTGACACACTATCTAATCTAGGATGCTTGCCAGTAGAATAGACTCTTATCAGGCTTGATCTTTTTGGTCTGGCTCTGCACTGATGTCCCTGCCTGAACTTGCACCTTCTTCACTTTCTTCTTCTTGTTCTTCTTTCCTTTCTTAAAAGGTCGAGAACCAGAAGACGAACCTCCCACTAAGTTCACCGACTCCTTGTAAAGTTGGTGATCCTTCTCAAAGTTCTGAAGCAACCTCAGTAACCCGTGGTAGTTCTCTTCAGGCTTTGTCATTCTATAATGAGTGAGGAATGGGAGATAAGACTTGGGCAGCGAGTTCAGTATTGCATCTTTTCCAAGCTGCTCATGCAAGGAAAAGCCGAGCTTGCTCAATCTTTTCATCAGCAAGATCATATACAATACATGATCAGTGACAGAGGCACCATCCCATATTTTGGCGTTGAAGATGGCACAACTAGTCCTGTGCCTCTCTACGTCATCGGGTGTGCCAAAGGCATCCTCCAACACTTGAAGCATGTCCTTTGGCTGAGCTGTCTCGAATCTGCGACTGAACTCGTCGCTCATAGCTGCCAGCATGATACAGCACACCGTGGTCCGGTCACTGAGCCACTTCTGGTAAGTATCTCTGACTGTTCCACGTGCATTGACAGTTGGCTCCTCAGGTGCAGGATCTATTATCACATATAGGATCCATTCATGCTCCAGGACTATCTTCAACTTTCGGTATCAGCTACCGAAGTTGGATCCCACCAACTTATCATTGTCCAACAATGATCGGAGCGATAGGGAAGTGGCCATATTTGCACAAAGGAGAACCATAACCTAATTAGTAATTGATTCATTAAACCTAAAGATTTGGACTTTAATCAAAAGGTTTCTCTCACTATTTTATTCGAATTGGTAGCCTCTACCTCCAATTCGAAGAATTACCCTAATTCCTTAGTGGGTACTAGAATCCATTTAGATTGCACACAAGCCCAACTTTGGTTGGCCAACCCATGTACATCTAAGGGTAGGTTCATAACCAATTATTTCTCTAAATAATTTTTAGTAATTTTAATTTTACCCCAGAAACCTAATCAGTAGGCTTTGGCCTCCACTGTAAGGATCCAGTTAGGTCCAACCATTAACATGATCATACATGGTGTATCTAACCAACGAATGATTAAGCCCAACTTTGGTTGGCTCACCTAACCACCATTAGAGAGACACTTCCAAGTCGTCATATGATGAGTGATAATTTCATTAGTCAACAAGCACCAGGCCTTTGGGTCTGCAATGATTATTGAGTTAATGGACTCATTATCAAACAATTTAATGGGAGGCTATGACTCAGTTATCTCTATAACTTTGTCCTTTTAAGGACCTAATAATTTTAGAAGATTTAAATAATTTAGAGGATAAGGTCAGATGAACCAACTTATCATGATCCTCCCACTGGCTTCACCAAGTCAGCTTAAGGGAGACCATAAAAAGGACTGGTCTAGGAGCACCTAAATTAGTCACACTGATTTACCTAGCTGACATGGGTCAGCTCGAATAGTCAAGTGATCCGATCAAAACATAATTTCACCAAGAGGCCAGGTAAGTTCGATCAGTGGGAGGGTCTGCCAAAGCTTGCCTTAGACACCATCAGAAATGGCCAGGTAAGCGGGCTCCCAATTAAAAACCACCGGTCTGGTTTACCTTAGACACCAACTGGTTTAATTAGTTTCGATTAGATCAACCTAACAGTTCGTGCTAGACCACTTAGCCAAGAATCAAGTCCATTTGATTCTCGTTAAAGACATGGACTTGACCAACTACAACTATTGTAATTGATCTAGAGAATCCTTGACCTAATCTAAGACAACAATTGATTAGATTTAGTCAATTCTCTAATTAAGTCCATCTTTTATCTAACCATAGGTCTAACCCAATTAATGGACCTAATTTCCACTAACCCAATAACCCAATGTGTTACGGTTTGTGTCTTAGGTTCTTCAATTCACAATCCTAGAACCTAATCAAATAACTTCTTAATTCTTAATTAAGTTTTGGGCTGAGGGTTGGGTTCGGCTTTTCAAAAAATAATTTTTATATTTGTAAAATAATTTTATAATATGATTCTACCAACCATATTGCATGTTTGATTCATAATCAAGATACAAGTGAAATAAACATGAAACTACTTTAGATCTAATCTAAACAGGTTCATGTAATTGAAACAGTTTCAACTTTAAACAATTTCTTTGCACAAAAATTATTTAACAAAAAAAATTTATTTCAGATTTAAACACCTTTTAAAATTAATAAATCATAAATTTAATCTAGATCATATCTAACAAATTTATGATTAAAGATAGATCGACACAAACTAGGACAACCTTTGCACTGTAAGGGGTAAACCTTACAGCAGGACAACTTTGCAGTTCGTGATTGATCTAAAATTTTAATTTCAGATTTAATAATCAGATTATAAATTAGATCTAATCTAAAAAATAATCTAAGAATGTATAAATAATCATGTAATAAAGAACCTATGCTCTGATACCAATTGTAGGAACCAGATCTAGGGTTTCAAGGTTAGATCTTGAAATTTTTTCAAGATCATACAGCGGAAGACTAAAATAAATCAAAATTTATTTTCTAAAATCAAAGAATCTCTAGATTTAAGATCCTATTACATGATTATTATATAGCATTAAATCAAAAATTAAAATATATAAATATAGCATGAACTACATGTTGATCATATCAACATGTTTCAATACCACATCTAATGTATGTATTAAACAATAGATCAGATCTATTACCTTGCAAGTTAGATGCTCTAACCTCGCTGATCCGGGCTTAAGGATGATGTTGCAAGCCGCACATGCGTCCGGCCTCTAGGAGTCATCCACACGAGTCCACGAATCTCGATCAGAAGTCCTGCTTCAGGAAATCAGCACAGTATGCTAGTACTGCACTGATCCTTCTTTGATGGTTGATCAGGTGCCTCCTTCTTCTTGATTTAGACTCTTCCAAAGATAGAAAGTAGAAGGAGGAGTTTCAGATCTGAGATGCTCTCAGGAAACTCAAGATGGAGGGAGGAGAAATATGAAAACAAAAACCCTAGAAGAAGACCCTCTTCTTCTTCACGTTTTTCTCTCTAGACACCCTAACTTGCATCTTTTATATCTCCATGACCGAAAGGTCTTTCTCTCTGATTTTTGGATGGCACAAAGGTCTCTCAAATCTCTATCTTCATCAAAAATTTTATAAAGAAACTCATTTTATACAGAGAGATATAATAGAGTCCTTGTCTAGGTCAAATACCTAGTCAAGGCTTATCCAAACATAGCAAGTTAAGGGGCACCCAACTCTTGAGCACCTCCTCCATATTTTCGTGCATGGATCATCAGCAAAGGGTGCACAATATATGCCTTAAAATCCATGAAAATTTCAAAAAAAAATTTGGATAAATTCGGTGCAAAATTGAAAGAGTTTTGGATTTCTAAAACTCTATCTCATAGAATTCGAAATCCAAACTTATTCCTTTTTGATTTGATCCAAACCACCTTCCATGTAAGAAAGAAGAGAGGAGACCTTTTGTGAACGTGGGAGAGATCTGAGAGAGGGCTTTTGCCACACAAAATAAGTGGAGATTGGCGTTGAATAAGAGAGAGGGCATGGAGAAGGCTTATGTGGCGCAAGGTGGAATCCTAGTCTTACTAGGATTCTATCTCATGACTTGTTTTAATTTGGTTTCCCAAACCAAATCAAACTAAAATTAGATCAATCCAATTAAAATAGGTCTTAACCTAATTAAAAACCTAATTTAATCAGATTAAATTAGATTTAAATCTGATTTAATTTTCTAATCAAATTAGAAATTAGATTGATCCAAGTCCTAGTTGAACTAGGACTAGTTTTTCCTTGCACTTGGCTTATCCAATAAACCAATTGGACTTGATCCAATCAAGCCCAAACCAAATCTAATTAAATCATATTTAATTAGACTTAATCTCAACCCATTGGCTTAATCAAATTAAGTCAATTAGCAATCGAATTGCTAATCGATCCTCCTGCAACACTTGCACTAGGTTAAATGTCAATCGTATTGATCATTTAACCCTGGAACAATTCTTAATCATTGATCAACCATCCGATCGGATCATGAACTCTAATGTGTGTGACCTCATAGGTCCGAACCTAAGCCGGTAGTACAGGAATAAATTTCTGTACCAATCGAAGTGACCATCTAGCAATGATACTCGACGACCGGATAGGTCGAATGTGTAGAACAACATCCTTAGAACCCATGCGGATATAGTTTTCATATAATTCATCCCCTTGACCAAAATGATCATAGGACACCCCAGAGTTCAACTGTCAACTCTGATCAGGTTGTCCACATTGTATTTCAAAATATCAAATCCATCTGATGGATTACTCTGGTCAAGATTTTGCTAAATTGAAATACAGCGACTCATTCTTCTCCAACTCTTGGAGTGGTCAATCCCATCTCGATCACACTCTGACTTCGCAAGTACTTGACTGTGCCCAGAAGCCTTCCGTCCCTGAATTAGAAATTCAGTTAGTCCAGTACCAAAGCACAGTGAGTTGCTTGCAAGTCACTGAGGCGATCTCAAGTCTAAGGGACACTTATACCTATATCCCATCAGAGACATTCTCGACAGCAGAATACTCTGGAGTTGGTCACGTTCAATGATGATGTACCCTTACATCTCACCTGTATGCCATACCAGTGTCTCCACACTCCTTGGTTAAGAGGACAACCAACCCATATGGCCTACAGCGACCTATGCTCGATAGAAGCTGTCGTCCTTATTAACAGCTTATCATTTGGTCGTGAACAGTTTTAAGGACTAATCGATAAATCCTCTCTTTATCGAACTTAAATAGTCCTAAGGACTTCATCATAACAACGGAGTTCATTAGAAGATGAAAGCTTATAATGAAGATGCCAAATATATTTTATTTATTAACAAATCAATTACAATACTTGGTTGCTCAACCGTCAACAGCTTGACGATTGACTTTTTGGGACACATTTCCCAACATTGTGGACTCGACTCCTTTTAAGAGTCTTGTTGGTAGTTTGAGGTACTTGACGATCACTAGATCCAATATCGTTTATGGAGTCAGACTTGTAAGTCACTACATGGAGACGTCAAAGGAGTTTCATTGGCTAGCTACAAAGAGGGTTCTAAGGTATATTAATGGCTCTCTTAACCTTGGTCTCTTCTATACCTATGGTGAAATTGCACAACTAGTTGGTTACTCAAATAGTGATTGGAGAGGTGATCAAGATGAGAGGAAAAGCACCACAGGATATATTTTTTATCTCGGGTCAACTGCATTTTCTTGGACCTCCAAGAAGTAAGGAGTTATGGCCTTGTCTTCATATGAAGCAGAATATGTAGCGGTTTCATCAACCGTTTGTGAAGCAATCTCGCAATGGAATTTGTTAAAAGAGTTATTTCATGCATAAGAAGAACCAACAGTGATATATGTGGATAACAAATAGGCCATAAAGCTTACAAAAAATCCAGTCAATATGAGAAGAGCAAGCACATTGATACTTGATTTTATTTTCTAAGGGACCATATAAAATAGAAAACTGTGGAATTAAAGTATTGTCATTCAATAGAGCAAGCAGTTGATATTTTTATCAAGCCATTACTGGTTGAATCCTTCAAAAGATTAAGAGATATGCTTGGATTGAGAATGTTTTGATTTGAGGGGACGTGTTGAAAGCAAATAAAAACATATGGAGTTAAATTGTCAGTTTTTTATTTTGTAGAGTTAAGGTGTCAGTTTTTTATTTTTAGGGTAATAAATTGTCGGTTTTTGATTTTAAGGTAATAAGTTGTTAGTTTGTTTTTGTAGAATTAAGTGGATGGTAACGAAGTTTGTCCATTTTGCATTGTGTTACTTATATGAGACTGCTTAGTTTTTATCTACAAGTGAATAAAATACATTTCAAAATTTGTAAGTTTTGAAAGAGTGTGGAATAGTCTGTAGACTTCTTCCATCAGATTATTCTTGGGTTCTAGCTCGTTCATTGGTAGTTGGGGCTTCAACTATAACTAGAAGCCGAGGGCCTCGACAACAAACACTGATGGTACAAATGGCTGAAAAAAAGAAGAAAATCAGCCAAAAATAGAAGGACAAAAGAGGGGTTTCTTCTTCCATTTGGTTTTTGGCAAAATCAAATCTGGCGGTTGTGGTTTAAAGCATTAGGAAGAAGAGCAAAGGAAAGAGAGAGGTCAGGGCTTGCTTTGGCTCCAGTGAGCTTTTCGACTCCAACTTCCAACGATGACAATGAAAGGAAACTAACAAAAATAGGGAGAAAGAAAGAGGAGGCAGCATGGTATTCGTCAATGGAGGCCATAGAGGGGAGAGGGTGGTTGTTTTATAGAGAAAGTTTTAGGATCCCAATGTCCCTAGGATTTCAGTTTCTTTCTTAAGACGTGGGAGAGCAGTAAGACGTTGCCGGTCAAGTGCAAAGCATGTACGGCTGGCTTGTTGCTCCAAATAGGGTGTAAAAATTTTCTATAAACCATCCAAACCATCCAATCCGATCCGAACCGAATCAAATATGATGATTTGATGGTTTAACTGATTCGATTCGATTGAATAAAATAAAAAAATCGATATTCGATTTGATTATTAATTTATTATTTTATGTGATCCGTTGAAACCGAACTAAATCGACAAATTGAAATTAAAATACCATCATTTTATATATTTATAATATATCTATATTACATGTTTCATATATTTATAGATACACTTATGTTACATGTATATTCAAAGTTGGGCTATGTACTTTATATAAATTAAGAATTTAAAATGTTGACTTAGCCCTATTTCAATCCAACTTAGATCAAATTTGACTTGATTATAGATCATAATAAAAAAATAAAAAATAAAAACCAAATCAACCAATCCACTTAAATCGAAAAACTATTCAAACCATTCAAATACTTAAGAAAGCTACACGAACAAACTAAACCGATACTAAACCGAATCGAAGAAATTGATTATATTTAATCAAATATTTAATTTTAAAAATTTTTTAAATTAAAATATTAATTTGATTTTAAAAAATTATTTAAAATCGAACCAACTGAACTGTTTTCAGCCTTATGACCAAGATTGGCTTGTTGGGCCAAGCATGGCTAGTCAAGTGGATCGGGTCTAAGCCATCACAATACCCATGCCCAAAATATAGTTTTGTAGCGCATGATCCCCATCTGACCCGAGTGTCTAATAAGCGGCGGTTTTCCTCAAGCATTTTTGTGGATGCGATTGTGCATGAACAGCTATTACTCACCAAACAAAAAAAAAGAAAAAATCAAGTATTGTACTGTATTAATTTAAGCTGAAGACAACTAATATAATACGAATAGACCGTATACAAGAACGGAATATGTTAAGCCATTTCGACTGTAGTCACATAATCACAGTTGGCGTCCACCCAATTCTCATCCCAAGTTGAACATGGAAGCAACGTGATACATTAATTTTTCACATGCATGCCTCAAACTTTGTTCAAAGTCAAAACCCAAGATGTCGGCGATACGGATAGCTTATCCCACCCCTCCCCTCCCCTGAGACGCCGGCTCGGCTGAGGTAAACGGTGTCGGCGTCTGGTTAACGTAGATCCCACTGTATGGATAATGGATCCCATCACCGCCTTTCAGAGTCCACCCTCGGCGCCTCTCTGTCATCTCCTTGAATAATAGAAGAAATTCAAACTCTCTTTCTTTGTCAAATTTTACACACTACTAAGACAAAGCCCAAGTAGCGTGAAGAAAATATTAAGGCAGGTAAATTCTGTCCTATTGATTCCCGTGGCAAGATAAGCATAGGGCTGTTAATTAATCACTTAAGAAAATACTCTAGTTTTTCACCGAAATAAATTCTTATCTCAAATTTTTGTTAGGAAAAATAATATTGTTTATAATATGCAAGGTTGGCTAACCAACCGTTCAATTGTTGCATTACTGTCCTTCTTGATCGACATAGGAAATTCAATTCTAGCTTTCCACATCCTTTTTGAAATCTATATCATAGTTTGGCACGAGGGAATCACTCACTAGAAGGCAAAGCCTGGAAATTTAAAAAACCAAAGACTATGGAAAGTCAAAGAAAAATTGGTTGACAAATCTTACAAATTTGGTTTTGCATGTATTTATGTAAAATATGAATGGAAGAGACAGGGCCAATAAACAATTACAATAATATCACCATCACTAGCATCAATAATTTGTAATTTATAAGTAATTCTAATTATTTTCAAAATATAATTACAATGCAAAGGGCATGTTATTTCCAATTTTCTTCCTCCCCTTGATCAACCGACCAAAGCACCAGCTTATTAACAAAATCTGCTATTACAACTTGTCATTGTCTTGTTGGGCTCCACTCGCACCATTGCATCTCCTATTGTTGATCAGGAGAAGACCAGATTTCCTATACCAAACTTCTTTAGTTCTTAGTTTTAGATTCCAACCACAATACGGTACACATGATGTCGGTCAAAGTTCATGCATTCTCAATGGCGGTGTTTATATGCTAAAATGAGTTGACCAAGTGAAAGGGTGAAAAATGACTTTATATGAGAAGGTCAAAAAGAAAGAAGACTTCAGCGTATATAACCTCTCAAACCTTTTAACTTTCCTCCTTCTAAGAAAGAAGAAAATTATTTATCCAGCAACCCCCCAAAATGCCCCTTTAAAAATCTAAACTTCCTCCCTGAAACACCCCCGCGTGGACTTTTTTTGGGGGTTTGAATATCTCCCATCTTCAACGCCCCTCCCCCGCTATAAATACATCTTCAACGGCCCCCTGCTATATATCGAACCATTCCTTTTTCCAACTCCCAACAAGCTTCCGTCTCCCCAAAAGACAACCTTTTTCCTTCTCAAGTGGCTTCATTCAGATAAAGGCAACATTTCCCACCAACCACTTTTAATCCATTCATTTCAGCTTTATGTCTGGCTTTCTGATCTTAGATTCTGGCTGTCAAATTTCTCATCTTCCCGTTAAGCAATTCCATCTCTTGAGCTCTTTCCTCATCTCAATAGCCAGCTATCTATAGGTCCAAAATCTTTCAGATCTCGTACGTCGCATTTAAATTTCTCTTAGTTCGCGTTAATGGCAGAGGTGGAGATCCCATCTTACTTCCTTTGCCCAATCTCTCTCCAAATCATGAGAGATCCGGTGACTCTCCCAACCGGCATCACCTACGACCGCGACAGCATCGAGCGGTGGATGTTCTCCGGGAAGCACGACACATGCCCGGTGACCAAACAGCACCTTCCGGACTGCGACCTCACGCCAAACCATACTCTCCGGCGACTGATCCAAGCATGGTGTGCTCTCAATTCGTCGAACGACATCGAGCGGTTTCCTACACCAAAACCGCCGATCGACAAGGCCCAAATCGCCAAGCTCCTTGACGACGCCAGGCTGCCTCATCTGCAACTCCATTCTCTTCGAAAGCTAAGGGAAATTGTCTCGGAGAGTGAGAGGAACAGGCGGTGCATCGAGACCACTTCCGGCGTGGTCGACATGTTAATTTCTATCATTCACAACAACAACTCCGGTACTGCTTCAGGTGAAGAAGGAAAACCGATCAGCGATGATGTGGAGTCTACCAATGCTCGTGATGAAGCTCTCAGCATTCTTTACTTGCTCCAGCTCTCAGACCAACAACTTCTCGACCTCGCCGTCGGAAATGGCGACTTCGTGGGGTCATTAACATCCATTCTGCAGCAATCCAACCACCAAACGCGAGCCTACGCAACATTACTCCTCAAGTCCATGCTCAGAGTGATTGCACCGGCTCGTTTGGCTGGTGTTAGAAAAGAACTATTCCAAGAGGTTGTGGGCGTACTTCGAGATCGGGTTTCACACCAGGCCACCAAGGCAGCATTGCAAGTGCTTGCCTGGTTGTGTCCATGGGGAAGAAACCATATCAAGGCAGCGAATGCCGGTGCTGTGCGGTCCTCGTTGAGCTACTGCTAGACGAGCCCGAGAGGAGGGTATGCGAATTGGTGCTCGTGGTGCTGGACCGGGTTTGCGGGTGTGCCGAAGGGAGGGCGGAGCTGGTCGGCCATGGGGCAGGCATCGCAATTGTGTCGAAGAAGATGCTGAGGGTTTCGGAGGCGGCGAGCGAGAGGGCGGTGAAGATATTGAACTCGGTGGCAAGGTTCTCGGCAACAAAGGCTGTTCTTCAAGAGATGCTGCAGATTGGGGTGGTGTCCAAGCTGTGTTTGGTGCTCCAAGTTGATTGTGGGATGAAGACCAAGGAGAAGGCCAGGGAGATCCTTAGGTTGCACTCAAGGGTCTGGAACAAGTCACCTTGTTGGTCTCCTCAGTTTCTCATTTCATATCCTTCTTCATGATAGATGGATTGAAAGATAAAGAGTTATACCAATTTATGTTCATGATTATTGATTAATGGGCATAAATTCATGTCCCTAAAGGCAAAAACAGCATCCAGAGATTTTTTTCCCCCACCCTTTTCTGTTATATTTTTTTGTAATTTCATCACAACGTATTTGATTCTTGTAACATAAATAAAAAGAAAACAATCAAGAAAAATAAAATTTCTTCTCTTTAAGTTGCTCAATTATTCGACTTGTGTCCCCTAAGTAATGCAATAAAGATGACCGACACATTGTATTCAATAAGTTTGATATTTGTACAATTAGATTTCATAAACAGCAAACCTACATGCATGTAAATGGTGTAAAATTGCAAGCAAACTATTTGGGCTCGCCTGATGGGCTGCATCAGAATTGATTCGAGTGTTCCGGTGTTTGTTTTCTTTTCGAGGAATTCTTTGTGATACAGAAATGCAAATACCGCCCGCGATGATTAATTCACGTATGAAATCAGAATGCGATATGTGAAAAAATATATATATATTTTTTTCACCAACCCGGTGTAGAAACCAATCACCGCGGGTATTTAGCTTTCTTCTCCTGGCTATGTAGGAGTCCGTTGGCACCTTATTTGTCCTTTGTTTTTCGCGGTCCCAAGTGAAATGCGCAAAATGGCCTTGCTGGATGGGCTGGATCAAAACCTTCTGTGAGAGAGAATAATCTACTGAAAAAAGTCTCAAGTAGCGTGGCCTTCTTTTGCCCCTGTTGTCTGTCCCTGTTCATCACCTCAATTGAATGCTCAACATAGCTTGGTATGCCATAATGTACAATATGCTGAATAGACTTTACTACCTTGTGAAGTTAATCCATCTCATTGCTTTGGTTGGTGGTAAAGTGTTTCCTGACATTTTAATTCTGACTTAGAGACGTAGGTCGGAATTAACATTTCGGGAAACACTTTACCACCAACCAAAGCATTGAGATGGATTAACTTCACAAGGCAGTAAAATCTATTTAAACTAATGGTCAGTTGGATCGCTGGCATGTCAGATCCATCACTAGAATTAAATCGATTAGGAGATGCATGGAAGGCCACCAATTTGGATAAATAGAAGGCTAATGGAATTTGGTGAAGAAAAACTATCCCTATTTAAATAAATTTATATATTGAAAGCTTTATGATTCAGGACAACGGAATGCACACTATTGACTTCAAGTTTAAGCTCATGCTGCCAACCTTTAAGAGGTCAGCTTTATGAATCCTTCATCCTTTTTTTTTTTTTGGTACAGAATTACTCCTTCAACATTCAACCATTCAAGGGTAACTTGTTTCCATAAAACCTACTTACCCCATGCCATACCCCTTCACTCCTCCTGGCTTCCAAGTCATTCTCTTTCAGACCCACCTAACAAAAAATGTGAAATGCTCTCCTGACCACTTGCCCTCAAAATCTTCATTTCATAGGTCCTCACAAAGATACTTGACAGTGTTGTAAAATTTTTTAAGGGAGATAACGGCCCTGATAAAGCTTAGTGCTGAATTTAGTTATAAACAGGATTTTAAGGAGTCAGACACCAACATGCCATATTGTGCACTAAACAGATTACTAGAAGTATGTAGAAGAACACATACTAATACTTCACTGTTAGATAGTTAATCCTAACATGAAAGCGCACACTGATAAATAATCAAATTCACATTTTAGTTGACTAGTGAATTGATAGCCTAACCACACCTTGTCCTTTTTCTAGCACTTGCCTTCATATTTTACACCTTTTAGGATGGTGAATCCTAAAATGTACAGAGGCATCAATTATTCATTCATTCATAAGAAAATCAGGAATCTGAGGATAATTATGTTAATTGTTTTTCTGATTGTGAGATAATTATGTTAATTGCTGTCAGTCAAGTTTTGCAAGGGTAAAAAGAAGTCATCAATGACATATATGACAAATTACTGGTGAAATGCTTGAAGAAATAACAGCATTGACTACCTCCACAAGCATTTGATGAGGTTGTCTTAGATCTTCAACTATGATTGGGCAGATCATGGATTGCATACCATGTTCAAAAGCCCGGTTGCACCACCCTCAAAGTTGGCTTTCAAGAGCAAGCCCCCCTCCTTAGTCACAATCTAACATGCATAACATGTCAAAAACTACCAACTAGGAAAGAAGTATTAATGCTTCTCTACTTTATCTTTCAGTTCTGTTGAACATAAGCATCAAGACCTTGTACACCCCTTCAATTACATTAAGATATAAACCAATGATAACCATAGCTTTCCTCAACATTGATTTTACCAAATTCTGACGGTCAAAGCACAGCATCAATGTAAATAGGCGTGAATAAAATTCCAAATGAAATTTTCAAACTAGAGTGTTATATCTCTATAATATTTGAATATATTTAAAATCATAGCTACTACAAAAGATAAAAATTTCTATCAGCTAAGAACAGCAAGATAGTAAACATTACAGGGCTGTTTTCTGATATATAAACTTGCTAGCTAGCATGATCGTTCTGCTACAATCTTGAGCAGTGGATGTTACTACATAAGGAAAATTCATATATTTTGATTCCAAACAAAGGATTATCTTTATCATATATTCAAGTTTGGATAAAGGTGTATACTCCTGAATTTGCATAAATATCTTCTAAAATAATCGCACCTTCTGTAGCTCTTTAGAAAGGTCTGTAATCGTCCACATATTCATGTTAGGAAACAAGGCACTTGATTTTCCTCCTCCTTATAAAAATTGACAGTAAAATAGCTAATTAAATTAGAACAAATTAGATCTGCAACAGAGGTTCACTAGTTACAACATTCAATTGAAACATATATTTAACTTCTGAGAAACAAACTATGACAATCACAGTCCTTAGGTTCCCTAGGTTCCTTCAATTTGTCCGCATACTTTTTTACACTTTGCAGGAAGAGCATGTGCTTGATGGTATTTTCCACAAGAGCATCAATGCTGCAATGTTCCTCCAGATTAACAATAACATAATAAGATAACAATCTTTTGAGATATCAAACTGAAGAAGAATCATGAGATGTAATAGTAAAATATCAATAAGAGCTCATGGTACTCCGAGGAAAAATCATGAGATGTGATAATAAAATGCAGATGAACAGCAATTCGGCCATTCATGCTGGTTGTGCTCATGAACACATTGGATGCATGGTGGAATATGATACCTGCATTCATTCAATATGTTCACTTTGCATGAACCAGCCAAAAGCTCTACTTGCATCATCTACTGAATTTGATCAATTTCGAGTCAATTAAAAGTTGTTGAACTACCCCAATATTCCAACACGCAGAGCATAAATTCCCCACTGATTTCCAAATAAATAAATGGAACGGCCCTACTCCAACGCACAGCTTTCCAGACCTGACTACAGGTTAAGAGTTTCAGATGCTGTCTCCAAAGATTCCAAACAAAAGCCAAAGAGAGGGACATGTTACTAAGGAATTAATGGGCAGAAATCTCTCTCTAACCATGCCATTCTCACGGCATAAAGGGTCCTTTGTTATTTGGGAAACAATAGTAGACTTCTTCAGTAGATGACAAAGGAAGGCTGAGAAGTGGGAGCCCAGAAGTTCTTCTATTCTTTGGTATTCTAATAGTCGTTTCATGGAAGCATGCATGGCTCGTCTTCTAATCCAGTGGAAAGTGTGGCAATGATTGATAGGCGTACCAAACTGTGATAAAATAGGACAGTATTCAAGCTTATTTAAATAGTACAAATGGGTACTCCTATCACACACCAGTATTAGGCAGAAGCAGTTTATAGGTTCCATGCTAGAGACAAATCAAGTTATAGCCCAGCAGTTCCACCCCTCCTCTATTTCAAATCTTGGAGGTCTTTCTATACGTTCTACTCTTAAGTAATTTTACTTGGCGGCAATATTCTCAAACATAATTCATGCTGGAAAAATTATTCATGCAAGAACAAACTAATGTAGAAAATCATGTTAAATAAGATAGATAAATGAAAGATTTATATAAGTACAATCTCAAATCCATGATAAACACCTACTTATGAAAACTACTTTCATTATATTAACTTTAATGGCACACTCGTATGGTTGGAAAAAAATGGGCATTTAACTTACAAAATGGCCACAAAAACCTCGCATTTATGCCTGGTCTAGCAAGATTTTGTTGTTTTAATAAGAGAGTAAAAGGATCTCAAACATTTTTTGGTGCTGGTACTTTTGTAATGTGGTTCGTTGTGGTTCCTAAAAGTCCATCAAGAAATGTTGATTCAGTGAGATCATGAATTTATTGACAAGGATATTTGCAAGGATGATGATTTACCATCTCATAAGTCTTGCCAGAAATATGTTTTTTATTTGTCACTTGCATGCTGAGTGTTGTAAGGACATTAATATTTATCTATGCTCCTAAGATCTACATGGATCACAAAACATCCCAATAGGTGGACAATAATAGACTCAACATGTGATCTTTGCATTGGTGTGTTGGTGTGCAAAGTCGAACTTTTTTAACAAATGCTATTTAAAAAGAAAAATTGAGATTATTTTTTGGCATTTGAAACAAAGCAATGTTTGGTATGCTGAGCACCATAAAAGGATGTGACATGATTGTATTTTGTTTTTGTTCAACAAACCATGTTGACACGTGTTTCTCATACATCCCCCTTTTCAAACCCTGATAGATTTGCTTTGCTTGCAACTTTAAATGTTTGGAATTGACAACTAGCTTAGCCGCCAAAATGAAATAGATATAAATAATTGACTAACAGAAAATCTTAATCATGACAATTAAATGAATGAGATAACAAAGGTAAGATGATGTAGCTGGCGATGTGATATCAATGCATGCACTTTCAATTCAACTATTTAATTTCAAAAGAGAAAATATATCAAAAAGGCACCTGATATGTCAAACTAAGCATAGCTCATAAGGGGAAAGAAAAATAAAGATCAAGTAGAGAAGAAGGTATGTTAGAAGTTAACCAAAGTCTATCTAACAAATCCAAGAACTATTTTTAAAAAAAATCAAGTTACATGTCGAATATTGTATGATTGTAGTTAGTGTGAAAGATGCCTCTCCAAATTTTATAAAATGGAGAAAAATATAAGGAGAAAAGAAAATTTTCTCACCATGAAGGAAGGGAAAAGGAGTCATTTATGTATTTTTTTTTTCCATATATTCGATTTTGGCAGGACCCTTGGTTTGGAGCGGTTCCTTTTGCTTCTTATTTGGAGATCTTTATCAAAGAGCAAAAAGAAGAAATATAACCATAGCATCTCAATGGAATTATCACCAATACAAGTGGAATTTAAAGGTATGGGATCCTCTTTATCTTATTGAAACAAGGCAATTAGAAGCTATGATGGATCCTCTTTTGTTGGTTCTAGGATTGCAAATAAGCTAAGGTGGAAGCCCATTAAAAGTGGCGGCTTTACAATGAAATCCTATTATAAGTTCATTAACCATATCTTATGTCTATTTTATAATCTAATTTGAAAAGTTATGGTACCAAAAAAAGGCTAAAGTCTTCACGTGGCTAGCTCGAAAAAATAAATTACACACTGAAAAAGCATGAACAAAGAAGAGTTGAATAATCAGCATAATAGAGACATCTTATGTTTATTTTATAATCTAATTTACAAAATTGTGATACCCAAAAAGGCTAAAGTCTTCATGTGGCTAGCTCAAAAAAATAAATTACATACAAAAAATATTTTAGCAAAGAAGGGTTGGATAATCAGCACAAGATATCCTTCGTGTAGAGCTTGAATAAAAATTACAATATATTTATTCTTCAAGTGCCCCTCTACAGAAAGAAAAGTTTATAATACTCTGTCAAAACTTATTTTAATATAGGAGGTGTGATAATCCGGCCTGATGAGCCAAAAAGCCCACAAAGCCCAAAAAAAAAAAAAAAAATAGAAGACGAAGACTCCCAACGGGAGTCCTCTTCTTCCCTAAGTCCGATCAGGAGAAGAACTCCCCGGGGCCATCGAAAACCCCTGGGAAGAACCCTATAAATTTCTCTTCTTCCCCTCAAAAGTTAGCCTCGACCAGCCGTGAGATCTCCCCTCTTCCTTCTCCCGAAATTCTCCGTTGAAGCTCCCGACCCTGTGTTCACCTCAATTTCTCGCTGGAGACCTTACCGAAGTCGAAGGTAAGCTCCGACCCTCCTTCTTCTCTTCCTTCTCCTCCTTCTTATGGCCTTGCACACCCTCGTCGGCCGTCGGGATCGACGGAAAACTTATGAATAGGGGTGGTCCTGTTCTTCCCCTGTTCGGTCGAGCCTTTCTTTCTCTTTTTCGGCACCGACGGTCACGCCGACCGCCGGCTCTGGCCTCTCCGAACCCGGGAGAGTCGCCCGTTGCCACCGGCCACCGCTGGGCATGATATGGCCGTGATCGGTCGGTCAAGGCACGAGGATCTCTAGGTCCCCTGTTTCGGCCCAATGAAAGCCCGGGAAGAAGAAGAAGAAAAGAAAAGAAAAGAGAAAGGAAAAAGAAAAAGAAAAGAAAAAGGAAAAAAAAAAAGAAAAAGAAAAGAAAAGAAAATGCAAAATAGAAAAATAAAATAAAATAAAAATAAGAAAAGAGAAAAATTTTCTCTCTCCCCTCTTTCTCCCTCTTTCTCTCTCTTCTCTCTCTTTCTCTCTCTCTCTATTGTCTCTCTCTAAAAAGAAAAGAAAAAGAAAAAGAAAAAAAAATATATATATATAAGAATAATAATAATAATAATAATAAATACATGTGAGAGAAAGTTTCTCTCATTTCTCTCTTAAGTCTTTCTCTCTCTAGAATTGGACTTTCTCTCTCTACCTTCTCTCTCCATTTTCTCTCTTTAAATTTTTTCCTATTTTCTCTCTCTAGACATTTTATCTCTTTTTATGAATTTCGTCTCTCTAGGGTCATTCTCTCTCTGATTGCATCACAGACCCTAGGATAAACTTGAGATGAAAATATGATGATCTGAGACTGCTCCGAAATTCATGCAGTAGATTAGATCCTGATTCGATCCTTCTTCGAAATTGATAACATCGATCATGATAAATTCATATTAAGTCACCTGATATAACCTCTGATGATCTCAATCATGATTGCCACTTTTGAAGGATACGAAGATTCTCTCTCCACTTTCTCTCTCTACTTTCTCTCTCATGACCGACTTTCTCTCTCAAAAAAAAAAGGTCTATGAATCCTATATCGAGTCATGCCTTCATCTTTTAGGGGTTCATATTGACTCTAACAAGATGATCTGAAATTGCTTTGATATCCGTGCTGTATGTCAACCTCATCTGATCGTATCAAAGATCTTTCAAATTTATTATTAAAGAATCCTATTGATTGATCTTGACTTTAATTCGATCTGTGCTTCATAATTTCTTGATCAAGTCACTTAAATCTGACCCTCAGATCAGAGACTCTGAATTGTCCTAGTATCTAGATGGTCCGACACATCCGGACAACAGTCCTCTTTCCTTACGATTTAATCTTATTATATGCATGGAATAAAAATTGACGATGATTTGATATTTTAAATAAGATTAGCTGATTCTTCTAACGAAGTCTGAAGATTTAAGATGAACGAGGTAAGTAGATCTTATGCTCCTTATTTATTTTTAAATGATCATGTTTTTATGCAAAAAATTACTATTGATGAAATCATAATTTTTCATAAAATAAGGATCGGCATATGTGATATGAAAAAGCATGTTTTATTGTAAGCATTGATTTCATGAATATGTCTTATGAAAATAGCATAATTATGAAGCATGAATTTCATTGTTTTTCCATCTATGTATATGTATGCTTTAAGAAAAAGATATAATGATTTCAAAGGCTCTCAGATGGCTATGAATGAATCCCTTCGGGAAGGTCGACATCCGGAGCTAGCATCCACACGAAACATGGCCCTGCCAGCGGGTATAAAGTTGGCACATGAATTAAGAACTCTGTCGATTAAGAAACATGGTCCTATCACGGGTATAATAGTGACCTTAGCACGAATATCTGTGAGCAATATTTTGAAACATGACATGAATACATGATGAAAATGATTTACGATTTATAATTGTGAAATATACATGATTTATGCATGCATGATGAGTTTATAACTTGTTTTGTTATATGCTCTATGAAATGCTTTATTTTATATTACCTGTTATTTTCTAAATATTGCATTATCATGAAAAACTTATGTTTGATCCGATAAGGAAGTGCAAGTTCTACTTACTAGGCTAGTGTAGCTCATATTCTTTTTGTTTTCTTTTTGTTTGAACAGAGAAATAAGGTTAGGATTGGCAAAAGGAATCCAAGCTTGAAGATCGGCATAGCAAGCTGAAAAATTTGACAACAGAAGTTTAATTTATTTTATAATCATGAATTTGTAGTTATTTATGAATGTTGAGATTCGGGTTAGTACTTGATTTTGGATTTAGATGCTCTGAACTAATATTGGTTCGATTATTTGATGAATAATAGAATTAAATTTTTTTTATTTGATGAATTTTAGATGATTATGATGGATTGGCTTCGTGTTATCGTAGACTCCATCCCTCGATAGCATGGCCGTGTTATGTCCCGGATTTGGGGCGTGACATTTTATGGTATCAGAGCCTAGGTTATAATGTTTGGAGATTATGATATAAATAATATAAATGATTAGGATATGATAGAATAATATCAGAGCTTAGGTTTAAGATCATTGAGATTATAAAGTGATATCAAAATTTTATGTATGATCAATAGGATGTGACCGAGTGGAGTATAATGGATAATATCAGAGCTTAAGATTACGATCATTAAGGACGTGATAGAATGATATAAAGTTTAGATTATGATCACTAGAGAATATGACTTAAGTGGTATTTGAGCTTAAGGTTATCATTATTCGAGATTGTGACTTTAATAATATTTGAACTTGAGGCTAAGATCATGAGGAACATGATAGATATAAAAGAAAGGATTCAATAATTTGATTTCGAATCAATAGGTATTATGATGAAATTTATGTATAAATGGCATATGATGTCTATAATAGAATTGACGAGTTATATCTTAGATTTCAATTAGCAAGGTTGATCTGAGTACGAGAAGTGTTGATCCTAGAATGAAGTGGGAGGTATTGATATATTATGTTAGGTATATTTGATGACATTGGAATGCTAAACCTATATTGATAAAGGACGTGATAATTTTGCTGATTTTGATTTCTTTGCAAAGAAAAGTTGGTTTGGAAGTTGTCTAAATGATTATAAGGTAAATCGAAGGTTAACTCAAATTAATTCTAGACATATTGGATTCTTGAGGAGTGGTGAAGCTTATGTAATAAGTTCAAACATAGAAGGTGGATGAAGATTTAATTTTGATGTGCTATGCCTAAGAGATAGTAATGACAAAGAAATCTTAAATTTTATCCTAAATTGTATATGAAATCTGAAAGTTGGATCTATCTCTGATTGATTTAATATACAAAGATATTTTTATTTTTGATAGACTTAGATAATTTGATAAGTTGAGATCAGAGTGCGCAGCAAAAGCGTGATGGTCTGAATTGATTAGAAATGTTAATCCTTTAAATCAAAAGATATTATGAAATACGTTAGTTGTAAATACGGAAGGATTTTACTGATAATAGATAGATGCTAGAGAGAAAATCTATCTGATTAAGGAAAGACTCAAAGCAGCACAGGATAGACAAAAGAGTTGGACAGATAGAAAAAGAAGAGAATTAGAATTTTACTTTGGTGATCATAATTTTCTAAAAGTATCACCTATAAAAAGTGTCATGAGGTTTGGGAGACATGCCAAGCTGAGTCCGCGATTTATTAGACCTTTTGAAATTTTGAGCCGAGTAGAAGATGTTGCTTACGAACTAGCTTTACCACCAGAATTATCAAAAGTGCACAATATCTTTCATATTTCACCACTAAGAAAATTTGTACCTGATCCAAATAATGTAATAAAGTATGAGCCATTGCAAGTTCATGAAGATCTAATCTATGAAGAATTTTCTTTCTGAATTATTGATCGAAAAGAGCAAGTTCTAAGACGGCATATCATTCCATACGTAAAGATTCATTAGAGTAAACATGAAGAAAGAGAGGCCACATGGGAGCTTGAAGATGATATGAAGACGAGATATCCACACTTATGTGAAAATGAAGGTATGTTAAATTTTGAGGACGAAATTTTTTTTTAAGGGGGGTAGAATGTGATAATCCGGCCTGATGAGCCAAAAAGCCCACAAAGCCCCAAAAAAAAAAAAAGAGGACGAAGACTCCCAACGGGAGTCCTCTTCTTCCCTAAGTCCGATCAGGAGAAGAACTCTCCGGGGCCATTGAAAACCCCTGGGAAGAATCCTATAAATTCCCCTTCTTCCCCTCAAAAGTCAGCCTCGACCAGCCGTGAGATCTCCCTCTTCCTTCTCCCGAAATTCTCCGTTGAAGCTCCCGACCCTGTGTTCACCTCAATTTCTCGCTGGAGACCTTACCGAAGTCGAAGGTAAGCTCCGACCCTCTTTCTTCTCTTCCTTCTCCTCCTTCCTATGGCCTTGCACACCCTCGTCGGCCGTCGGAATCGACGGAAAACTTATGAATAGGGGTGGTCCTGTTCTTCCCCTATTCGGCCGAGCCTTTCTTTCTCTTTTCCGGCACCGACGGTCACGCCGACCGCCGGCTCTGGCCTCTCCGAACCCGAGAGAGTCGCCCGTTGCCGCCGGCCACCGTCGGGCATGATATGGCCGTGATCGGTCGGTCAAGGCACGAGGACCTCTAGGTCCCCTGTTTCGGCCCAATGAAAGCCCGGAAAGAAGAAGAAGAAAAGAAAAGAAAAGAGAAAGGAAAAAGAAAAAGAAAAGAAAAAGAAAAAGGAAAAAAAAAAGAAAAAGAAAAGAAAAAAAATGCAAAATAGAAAAATAAAATTAAAAAAAATAAGAAAAGAGAAAAATTTTCTCTCTCCCCTCTTTCTCCCTCTTTCTCTCTCTTCTCTCTCTTTCTCTCTCTCTATTGTCTCTCTCTAAAAAGAAAAGAAAAAGAAAAAGAAAAAGAAAAAGAAAAATATATATATATAAGAATAATAATAATAAAAAAAAATACATGTGAGAGAAAATTTCTCTCATTTCTCTCTTAAGTCTTTCTCTCTCTAGAATTGGACTTTCTCTCTCTACCTTCTCTCTCCATTTTCTCTCTCTAAATTTTCTTCCTATTTTCTCTCTCTAGACCTTTTATCTCTTTTTATGGATTTCGTCTCTCTAGGGTCATTCTCTCTCTGATTGCATCACAGACCCTAGGATAAACTTGAGATGAAAATATGATGATCTGAGACTGCTCCAAAATTCATGCAGTAGATTAGATCCTGATTCGATCCTTCTTCGAAATTGATAACATCGATCATGATAAATCCATATTAAGTCATCCTGATATAACCTCTGATGATCTCAATCATGATTGCCACTTTTGAAGGATACGAAGATTCTCTCTCCACTTTCGCTCTCTACTTTCTCTCTCATGACCGACTTTCTCTCTCAAAAAAAAAAGATCTATGAAACCTATATCGAGTCATGCCTTCATCTTTTAGGGGTTCATATTGACTCTAACAAGATGATCCGAAATTACTTTGATATCCGTGCTGTATGTCAACCTCATCTGATCGTATCAAAGATCTTTCAAATTTATTATTAAAGAACCCTATTGATTGATCTTGACTTTAATTCGATCTGTGCTTCATGATTTCTTGATCAAGTCACTTAAATCTGACCCTCAGATCAGAGACCCTAAATTGTCCTGATATCTAGATGGTCCGACACATCCAGACAACAGTCCTCTTTCCTTACGATTTAATCTTATTATATGCATGGAATAAAAATTGACGATGATTTGATATTTTAAATAGGATTAGCTGATTCTTCTAACGAAGTCTGAAGATTTAAGATGAATGAAGTAAGTAGATCTTATGCTCCTTATTTATTTTTAAATGATCATGTTTTTATGCAAAGAATTGCTATTGATGAAATCATAATTTTTCATAAAATAAGAATCGGCATATGTGATATGAAAAAGCATGTTTTATTGTAAACATTGATTTCATGAATATGTCTTATGAAAATAGCATGATTATGAAGCATGAATTTCATTATTTTTTCATCTATGTATATGTATGCTTTAAGAAAAAGATATAATGATTTCAAAGGCTCTCAGATGGCTATGAATGAATCCCTTCGGGAAGGTCGACATCCGGAGCTAGCATCCACACGAAACATGGCCCTGCCAGCGGGTATAAAGTTGGCACATGAATTAAGAACTCTGTCGATTAAGAAACATGGCCCTGTCACGGGTATAATAGTGATCTTAGTACGAATATCTGTGAGAAATGTTTTGAAACATGACATGAATACATGATGAAAATGATTTACGATTCATAATTGTGAAATATACATGATTTATGCATGCATGATGAGTTTATAACTTGTTTTGTTATATGCTCTATGAAATGCTTTATTTTGTATTACCTGTTATTTTCTAAATATTGCATTATCATGAAAAATTTATGTTTGATCCGATAAGGAAGTGCAAGTTTTACTTACTGGGCTAGTGTAGCTCATATTCTTTTTGTTTTCTTTTTGTTTGAACAGAGAAATAAGGTTAGGATTGGCAAAAGGAATCCAAGCTTGAAGATCGGCATAGCAAGCTGAAAAATTTGACAACAGAAGTTTAATTTATTTTATAATCATGAATTTGTAGTTATTTATGAATGTTGAGATTCGGATTAGTACTTGATTTTGAATTTAGATGCTCTGAACTAATATTGGTTCGATTATTTGATGAATAATAGAATTAATTTTTTTTTATTTGACGGATTTTAGATGATTATGATGGATTGGCTTCGTGTTATTGTGAGCTCCATCCCTCGGTAGCATGGCCGTGTTATATCCCGGATTTGGGGCGTGACAGGAGGATAGCCATCTAACCTTCGATCTCTTTAGGTTTCTTAGAGAATCAACAAAATTCAGCCTAAAATTAAAAAAGCTTAGGATCAATATATGATAACACTTTCTTAGTAGACTTGGCATGAAAGAAACTTCCATATCTTCGTCGAAAGAAATGGAACTATTCATGCTATGATGTGCAAAATACTCCATATTTTTAAGCTTGAGGAAAATATCTATCCAATCAACTGGCTAGATAACCATATAAAGCTTCTGTATGCCCTTTTGCCTCTGATGTCATCTCCTTAACCATTCTTTTGTGCTTTTTTTCAGGCAATCTCTTTCTGCACTCACATTCTCTTTCTAATAAGCTTGGAGAAGATGTTCTCTTACCTCCTCCGTTCCACCTCAAAAGAAAAAGTCACATTATGCATAGTCCAACTAATGAAAATGAGTTGGGAGAGGCTTAACCTTTTGTTTTCAAATAAAAGAATACAGCTGAAAGGCCTAGGCATTCATTAGCCGTTAATGTGAGACCCACAATGACCCGTTAGGTGAGTCATACCTACACAGGAGTCCATATGTAGGAGGCGTCACCCAATGGCAGTAGGTCCTCTTGTTGCCTTCTTTGCCAAACTTGTCGCTATGCCCACAGGTGACGAACGTCCATAAATTTTATTCCCCAAATGTATCAAGCTTCCAACCTCCCTGAAAAAATATACATACAAACATGTCACCAAACCAAGGACGTTACTTTAAAACTTGTTCATCGATTAGACAAAGGAGGAAGAAAACATAAACAACTACAACAAGGCAAATAGATAACTATTCTTTTCTTTTTTTGAGGTAACGGATAACTATTCACTACTTCCAATATTCCCTCCTGGGCCTTCCTCTGGAAAGCGAGTTGTAGGCGTTTCTAGTGATCCGGGGTTCACGAGAAAAATAGTTAGGGATGCACCATTCAAGATTTAAAGCTAAAATCTCTGATTGCTAAGTATGTCAAGGGACCAGATTGTATCAAGAATGGTTAACCTTCCTTCGTATGAAATCACCATTGGATCATCCAAGCATAGTTCTCAAAGCACTCCGAAACCCGTCATTCGTCCACTAGCATAGATCTCAAAGTAAGAAGCTGATGATCCAATGGTGGTTTTGTGCGAAGAAGTTAATCATTCGTTTATGCAAAAGATACACTCATCCTATATCATAATTGAGACAAGTATGTAGAAAACCTCAATTCACCTAAAATTTGCTAATCAGCACATCTATTTTCGAACCTTTTGTTTTGTGCAAGGATACCGAACCTCAATAATCCAATTAAAGATTTTGCAACTCCTTGGAACAACCATTTTTGTACCCAAGAAATCAATACAATGACTCAACTCAGCCACGGACTTGAGCATTGTGAGAAGTGGCTCTATCTAGTAGCACTTGATATAAATAAAATTGTAAGACTGTACCTTGAAGTGCTGGAAGCCATCACTCAACTTCTATCCAGATTTTACAATTATAATGATGACGATGATAGCAATGTTATGCGTATGGTCTGAAACGACTGCCCGTGTTATATGAGCATATGTCCATAATGTGAGGAAAATGTCAATCCCCCTCATCTCCCTCATGAATCCATCAAAGAAGATCTGTTGTTGTGGTTGTATATGATGCTATACCCATGCTTAAATGGCTACCAATGCTAACGGTATGGGCATCTCAATAATAAATGCTGTACCATAGCGCTATCTTTTTTGGACCGGTTGGTATGGCTGAGTACTTGGCCCAAACTAGTCATTTACAATGATCCTTCTCTATTATCTCGATGGTTTTCATAGTTTGGCAAGAAGTTGATGCCTGTAAAGTGCAGGTCATCATAATCAAAGAATGGTTTATTTTTTTCCATATAAATGAAGCGTAGCATTATCAGTTGCCAAGCCAAATTCCTAATAAATATCTTTGAATAAGGATGAAAATAGATTGGATAATATCTATTGAATTTATTTCTGTAATTCAATCTATTCCGATATACATTGAAATTTAATCATCCAACGTCAAAGATTTAATTATATATATAGCTCATGCACTTTTAAATGAAATAAATTAACATATTTATATATTATTAATTTAATTTATTATTCATTTAATAATATTTTTTATTTTATAATTATAATATTTAATTATTTGAATGATATCTGTATTTATTTTCATATTTTTAGTATTTTATTTATATCTAAGTTTACTTAAAAAAAATATGGATATAGCAGTATTTGTTCCTATTTCAATCCTACCTTTAGGGGGAAAAGTTATGGTTTTCAAAAACGGTTGGCTGACCCGGTGGCATGAGGGAATTTGTTTTTCTTTTTTTTTTTTTTTGATAGAATAGAGAATTTGTACTTTATAACCCTCTCATTTGTACTTTATGCTACAACCATCTCATAATCTTGTGGCCAATTATTTCATGATCTGCATGCTTTGTCTTACTAAGCAATCGAGTCTATGAGTGGCATCTTATTAAATTATTGCTTTGTCTCTACTCCTCTTTTTTTTTTTTTTTTTTTTTATGAAGTCTCATTTGTACTCTAAAAATTTTAAAATTACTATTTGCTCTCTGTAAGTCATATTTACATGTTAATCACATTGCTTGGCTAATCTGTATCATATTTACGAGTTAATTATGTGTATGTATATATGGATAAATTTGAATAAGATCGATCGAATTTGGATTCAAATCTGATCAGATCAAAATTATATAATAAGAGTCCTACATCAATAATTCAAATCGTTGGATATAATCTACTATCTCAAAAATATTTATATATAAAAAATTATATAATTTGAAGATCTTCATTAAATGATCAAAAATATATTTAATTCAATTTTATTTAGATAGATCATTTTTAATCATATAATGTATAGATTACGGATCTCCAAATCATATGATTCTTTTGTATGCAATAATTTTAAGATAATAGATCATATTTAACGATTTGGATCATTGATGTAGAATATCTATTATGAAGTTTTGATCCGGCTATATTTAAGTTTAAATTTGATACATCTAATTGTAGTCTAGCTATATATATATATATATATATATATATATATATATAATAGAAGAAAATTATTTAGCATGAACACAACCCGACCCGTTACCGCGTGGGAGTTTAAAATCATAGCATCCCGGAGCTCCTCCGCGGGTGAGCAGACCCAGAATCCCTGACAGAAACGAGAAAAAAGGACCCAAGTTTATTGGTGTTTGGTGCGCGGTTGCTGTTGGTGTTGCTGGTGGTGGTGGCTTCTTCTTCGTGCTTCCTCTCGCGGCTATTTATTCTAATTCTATTTTGGGCGTCTTTCTTCCCTCTCCAACCTCTGTTTCTTTTTCTTTCACCTTTCTTTTCTCCATTCCTCCGCCTCCGTTTGGCCGAAATGACGGCAGAGGTCGCCCTTCCGTTGAGCTCCTCTTCCTCTCCTCCTTCGCTTGCTCCTCTCGACTGACGAAAGAGAACCGGAGGAGTGCCATCTTGGTCTTGTTTTCTTCCACGCGGCTCTCGACTGATCGAAGGATCGTAAGGATTTTCAGATGGCTTTCTGTTCTTTCCTCTGCTGTGGAAAGACTTCCAATTGGTATGTTCTTCCTCCCCTCTCTCTCTCTCTCTCTCTCTCTCTCTGTTTGTGTGCGTGTGGGTGTGTGTTTTATGTTTTTTCCGCTGTGATAAAAGAAAGAGAGCGATGGAAGATGTGGGAGAAGAATTTTGGGAGATTTTGATTTGGTGCAGGGTAAAAAGATGGAATCTTGGAGGGTCTTGATTAGAGTATGAGTGAAAAGATGGAATCTTGGAGGGTCTTGATTAGAGTCTGAGTGAAAAGATGGTGACTTTGTTGTGTAGGAGGGAGCAGAGGAAGAAGAGATCGACGACTTGGAGGGTTTTCTCTCTCAAGGAGCTGCATTCGGCGACGAACAATTTCAATTATGACAACAAGCTCGGGGAAGGGGGGTTCGGCAGCGTTTACTGGGGCCAGCTCTGGGATGGTTCTCAGGTTTTGGATCATTTCTCCTGTTCCTCTCTCTTTGTTGATTCTTATCTGTTAGTTAGTTTGGACTTGGATTTTAGATCTTGCGTATTGATGTCTTGTTCAAGTTATCAAATGTTTTTGCAATCTCTACTCCATCCCAAAAATGGATTTCTGAACACAAGGGAATTTGTCCTACAAAAGTTTGATTTCGAGCACCTGCTGACCGGAACTTAAAGCTTATTTTAGAGACAGCTTGTTTGACCACAAGAAGGTGGATGAATGATTATGCTTCATAATTTAAAAATCCAATGGACATGTCATGAACTTGCCTGATGAGTTACTGTAGCTACATGAAAGGATTAATTTAGTTGCAGGACACGACAAATGGCTTCTTTCAGAAAACATAGAACTTGTTTAAATAAAATGTATTGTTGCTAATACATTATTTGCCTTTGGATGGATTTTTTTTTTTCATCGATATTCTCGGTGATCTGTGTTGTGCCCATCATTTTCTCTTCCAACAGAATGTTTGAGAAAAGGATAAGAATGATGGAAAGGGCATCCAAAATTTGATTATAGTGCTGATGGCCCGATATGTTTCTTCATGGTTGATAAATATTTTAACCATCGCTGTTAAGTGCTGCAACAAATAATCTCCTTTAAATTCATTGTATAAACCTCAAATAAAATATATATTTTTAAGGAGCTGCTAGATAAGTTGTCATGCTCAGCCGGCTAAATTCCTACCTTTCCTTTCAGATCTATGACCAAGCCTTTCTTAGTAATACAATCATGTAGCTGAATTGCTTGGAAGATCAACAGCTGAAATATCCAACATGTCCTAGCTTGTATTGGTACATTTATTGATGAATTCCAAGTCATACAGACAACATAATATAAAAGATATCTCATGATTGACATTTTGCATCTATTGGGAGCAAATTCCTTTTTGTTTAGGTTTGTCATAATTCAGACAATGTTTTACCATGATGTTTGAAGGGAAGCCACAGATAAATTTTTCGAGTCTAACTTATCTTTATTGTTTAAAATTCAGCATCCTATTGTTGACTTCCTGCTTATTTCTTTCCAGGAGACTTTTCAGAACATTACCATGGTCCTAGAATCTAGCCACCACCAGTTGAATAGAGTTACAACATCTTTTTTACATGTATATTCATCATGTGAACTTTAGATATCAGATAAATTGTTTTTGTAGATACATGCAGCTATATTATGATATATAGCTATTTCAGTGTAAAATCTTATGAATATATGTTTTTGACTTTATCCTTACGAACTCCATGCATTCACATCACCACTTTCCTTTGAGGTTTCATTGTATCCGGTCCTGGAATTAGAGCTCTTGGATCATCATGAAATCTTCAAAGACGAATGACATAAGATCGAATTGACTAGTTCATAATCTTCACCATTGGATCAGGTTGTCATAATAGGGACAGTGTCAGTCCCACGCTAGTGTTAGCTTGCTGCACATTACTCTGGGGAGTATGTCTCAGTCTCAGATTTCTTTGGCAATGTCATTGGATTGCCCTAGAATAGCTAGAAAGTAAAATTTATAATGTCTTTAATTCAATGATAAAATCTATAGATGATACATCTATTATAAATGTCTTCCCTTTCCTTGTTCTTTGTTTGTTCCTATTTCTAATTATTATTCTTCATGGAGGATAGCCTATTTTTCATGTTTAGTCTATGAAGAGAATTGCATGCTTTTTGCTTCATATTCCTTGGATCTAACAACTCGCTCAGGATTTCACCTTTTTCTTTTCTTTTCTCCTTTTTTTTTTTTTTTTGGAAAAGTCCACTTTTTTATGTTTTTCTTTTCTATCTTTCCGTTTTTCTTGTTTCGCTGCTTATTATCCAATTTAGAGCCAATGGTCAGTTCATGAACCCTAAGTTTCCTGATTTAAATCCCTTCTTACTAATTTAGGTTTATTGTCCATAATTTTTCTCTTTTTAGGTCTGTTTTTTTAGTGTTTATTAGAATCATTGCTTGTACTATCTTTTGTAACATTATATTTTCCTTTTCTTCTCCATTTAGTGGCATGCTTGCCACCTGGTGTCACAATGGAATTTTATGCTTTCTTTTCTAGCCCTTCCTTTACAAATAACATCCTATTTGAACTGAATCAGCATTGTCCTTTGCAATCATCGCTTAAGATCGTTAGAGCCAGCTAGGTCAGTCCAGCTGTTGGATGTGAACTTCCCACCATAGCCACCTTGAGAGAGCTGTCCAATAACTTCTGCACCCAAATATTTTTGATAACTATTACCTGGACAGCCATCACTGATGATGTGGAACTTCATTTGAGACTTCAGTATTCAGCTTGACTTGCTAAGTAGCTTCAAGGATCCAATTTCTGATTGTTGAAAGAAATCTAGTATCAGACAATTAAAAGTCTAGAGTAACGATAACCATATTTTCAAAATTATTGATCCTTGGGGTAACTATATGGACAATGGATTCATCAGTCAAATTAACAACATCTACTATTTTTTTTTTTGAGGAAAACACTTACTGTTTGTTTAGCTGCAAATTTGCAGTGTTCTTGGATTCAGCTTTTTTGTTTCCGTAATTTTATCTATTTTCTAAGTTCTTTTGCAACCCTGTTTTATTTTGTGTCATCGACAAAGTTTCATGCCATTGATCTCCTGAGTGCAGATAGCTGTTAAAAGGTTGAAAGTTTGGAGCAACAAAGCCGAAATGGAATTTGCTGTTGAGGTTGAGGTTTTGGGTAGAGTAAGGCATAAGAACCTTCTGAGTTTACGTGGATACTGTGCTGAAGGGCAGGAGCGCCTAATAGTATATGACTACATGCCTAACTTGAGTCTGCTTTCACATCTTCATGGTCAGCACTCAGCAGAATGTCATCTTGACTGGGGTAGGCGAATGTCTATTGCTATAGGGTCAGCTGAGGGGATTGCGTAAGTTTACAAACTCTGATGCACAGCTTGAAGTATTTCTAATGCATGACTTGCTGGAATATACTGACTATTTTCTTGTGACAGCTACCTTCACCACCATGCCACACCTCATATCATCCACAGAGACATCAAAGCAAGCAATGTTTTGCTAGATTCAGATTTTCAGGCACGGGTTGCTGATTTTGGATTCGCAAAGCTCATTCCGGATGGTGCAACTCACGTTACCACAAAGGTGAAAGGCACACTTGGCTATCTTGCTCCCGAGTATGCTATGTTTGGAAAGGCCTCAGAGAGTTGCGATGTCTATAGTTTTGGGATACTCCTCCTGGAGCTTGCTAGTGGAAAGAAGCCCATAGAGAAGATTAGCCGATCAGTCAAGCAAACAATCACAGACTGGGCTCTTCCTTTGGCTAGGGAGAGGAGGTTCAAGGAAATGGCAGATCCAAGACTGAATGGGAACTATGTGGAGGCAGAATTGGAGAGGGTTGTGCTTGTTGCTCTCATTTGTGCACAGAGCAAGCCCGAGAAAAGACCCACGATGCTTGAGCTGGTGGACTTGCTTAAAGGGGAGTCCAAGGAGAAGATGTCAAAGCTTGAAAATGATGAGATGTTCAGACCAGAACCTACTGTGAGTTGTCATGGATTGTCAGGTCCAGATGACAGCTCAGACACTATCACTGAGGAGCAGGTTTCAAGAGTTGATGTAAAACAGGAAACTAATTCATTAGCCGAAGCAGCAGTACATATTAGCTAGTTTTTAGCAGTTGAGTGCAGGGACTGATGCGTGGATGATTATTAATTGCATATCATCTTATGCAATGTGGATGGGGAGTGTTTTTTTTTGGTTAAAATAGTGTTTTTGCTTCCTTTTTTTTATTGTAGATGTTGGAATGTTCGATGGTTCTCCCTTAGTTCCAAATATATTCAGTAGGCATGTTTTGAAAGCATGGGGCTTGTATCTTTTGTGGCTTGCTGTTGTAACCTTCATATTGAAATATGCTGAGGGGATTGGAAGAAATATATAATGGCAAGTTATAAAATTCCACAGAGGATGTTTATACATGTCTTAGTGATTTACATTGTTAGTGACCTCAAAGGCTATGGATTAGACTGCAAAAGGTGGCCACCAATTGAGATATTGGTTATTTTGTTCCCTATTTGTTGTGACATCGAGAAACAGCATACTCCATATACCAGCCAGGTGAATGAGGCATACGTTCATTAAATCAGGCTCACATTCTTACCGTACAGTTGCCATAATACTTCCATTGTGCTGCTAAAGTATAGCCATGCAGATAGAATTCCTTGTAGTGGTTTATATAGAATATAATACCCACATGTAGATGGTTTTTGGTCTGTTTGGAAGCCTAGATAAACTGTTCATGGAGTATATCTATGTAAAGTTGCAGGTAAGCATGGTTTGAAAAAGCTAGCTTCAATGCTTAAAAAGCTTAAAAAGCATGCAGAAAGACTTCTGTCTTGGGGTTTCTTACTTTTACAATGATTTAAAGACAAGGAACAGAGATACAACTCTTTTTGTCCAACCTTCGACTACGTCTGAATACAAAATCCATTATATGTGCATGTTATGCAAAATAAATACGGTAAACAATGGACTCTTTTAGCTCCATATGGTATCTATCAAGCTACATTGTCCACAACGGGACTGAAAAATTATAACCTCAGGTGATCTTATTGGCCACGATACGTCACTACCTTCAGGCAGTGGAAATAACAGTTGGCGCGATAGGAACACATTAACAATTTTTTTCTGAAAGCAATAACACGGTACTTGTTGGGTACCCTGATTAGCAATTAGTTTCACTCAAGTAATACATTAACTAAATGCAAGAGGAAAAATGCCAAGTTAATGTGTCCCAATACATTCAACAAAAATATACTGTCATTTTCCACTACTAGATACATCCCATATCCAACAATTGCTGCTTAGCTAGCTGACAGTGGAGCATCAAAATCAAATACAGTTCCAAATCCAACATGTCACAGAGAGTACAAACACACACTGCTGCCTTGAAGGTTTGCTAAAATTTAACATGCCAATGCATACATGCTTCTGTACAATATTCAACATGGTGTTAGGTAAAATCAGCCATGTTTGTTGGTACAAGCCAGGAACAAGGTATACAAAACCCACTTACAATTAATCTATCTGCCATCACGACCTTGTCACCAAGAAAATGCGTCCTCTCTATCTCCCTCGGCAGTCTCAGCCTCCCCCAAATTACTGAACTCGGGGAAATGTGTTCGCCCGTGGTCCCTGTGATGGTAATCTCTAGGTATACGGTATAGCAACTTTGTACCATATTTTATACTTGTCACATTCTAAATCCAGCACCCGAATCGAATACATGATGCCGCATACTCCTTAAGATGTCCTAAAGAATATGCAAGATCTAAAATGATTCATTACAATATCTCAATATTTATAAATAATAATAATTTATTTTCATAATAACGAGTAAAATTTATACAATTATAAATTCAATTCCTTCTATCATCCGACTGGATATCAATAACACTTTATCTATTCATCCGCTCATCTGCAAATCCAAACCATAGCCAATCATGAGTATTCTGTAATTTTGAGAAGAAAAAAAGAAATGGAGGAGTGTGAGCTTTATAGCTCAGTAAGAATTTCGCATATCACACCAATATAATAATATAACATGAAAATAAGGATAAGCAATAAAACATAAAATTCATATTCAATATCTAGAATACTGTAAATATCCATAAATTGTCTGTCTTATCAAAAGAGATGTATCATCATATGTTTCTGGATGAAATACTTTTATTCAGCAATAATTTCATGTCTTATCCTCTATTTTTCTTTTCATAATCACATGATGTTTAATCTTTTTCTTTCTGACTCTGCACTAACCAAGATTATGCCTCAATCTCCATCTAATCCAAATATCTCGCTTAAGTCATAAAAGCTGTCCAAGCATAAACTCCTAGCGAATTATCCCAGGATGAGCTCCTGGCCGGCTGTCCCACGTATAAAAGCCCATAGAAGCTATCCCAAGCATGAGCTTCTGACGGGTCGTCCCAGGCATGAGCTCCTGGCTGGCTGATCTACATACAAGCCTGTAGAGACTATCTCAGGCATAAGCTTCTGGCAGACTGTTCTAGGCATAAGCTCCTGACGAGCTGTTCCACATGATGAGACTAGTCCAAACCATATCTTTTTTTTTAATTATTACATGTTGATTTCACCAAATCAATTCCAATTTATAGTATGATCAAAATAGATATGTCATATCCATATAATCATATCATCAATAACTGGCATACATATATATTAACACACAATATATGTATATTGAAAAATTATACGAGAAACAATAGTATCTCAATTTGGTGATCTATCAACATGAATCCAATGATATAAAATCAAAGATACAAATTCAATAATAAAAGTAATATATATAATGGTGATCATGTATAGGGATTCTTACCTCTACTGATGATTAATCCAAACATAACCATCAACGAACTCTTTGTTTTATGAATTTTGAAAATAAAATATTATGCTTGATATCTTATATAGACAGCCGCATCTCTACATGAGCAGGATCAAACATAAAAATCATATATGGAGAAATTACGGATAAACGACCCTAATAACATAAATTCATAACCTTTTCTAGGATCAACTAAGATAAGATTACTTAAGTACCTGGACTCTCCACTGGTCTGTAAGACTCCTAGAGAGAGAAATCCATGAAGAAAGAGAAAATTTTAGAGAGAGAAGCTAATAGAGGAAGAAAATAGAGAGAGAAACTCATTAGATTTATAATTTGGATCGAACCTTTCTCGATGTCCTCTTGTCCAAAAAATTATTCTCCTATATATTCAAATTAATATTTCAAAATAAATCAAATTAATCATCCAGAATTCTCTATTGGAATTCATGAGGATCCAGGCCCGATCTCAAAATCTTTCTTCTATAATTTTTCATAATTCATCTAAGAGAAATAATTAAAAATTATTTGACCAACTAAATAAAATTAATTAATAAATCAAAGAAGAGAGAGAAGAATTCTCTTCTCCCCTTTCTCTCTTCAAACAGGAGATCCTTCCCCATTCTCCCTCTCCCATGCATGGCCACAGACCATCGAAACCAACCACCCACGGTGGCTCCTAGTGACGGTGAACACCACGGCATCAACGACGGCCCCAGTGGCGGATGTTATCGACAGCAAAAGGTGAAACCAAGAACAAAACAAGGGTTGCCTGTTTCAAGATAAATCCGACAATCACCGGCTCCAATTCGAGGATTGATGATGAGACGATGACCAGAAAAAGAAAGAAAAGGAGGAAAGGAAAGGAGTTACCGCAGTCCAGAGGAGCCATAGGAGATTTCCGACGATCTCTTCGGTGAAATCCTAAGAAAAGAACTCGATGAACAGACCCAAATCGGCGGCAATTTTTCCAAGGAATTGGTGATGGTTTCTTAAGGAATTTATGAGAAAATTCAAGGGAGGAGAAGAGCCCTTTTTATAGATGGATTTTTAAGGATTTAATTAAAGTTTTTGAAAGCCCCAAACATCATTTTCCTAGCCAAATTCGGAGAAGAGGAAGACTCCTGCTCAACCTCATGTGCACAACACGTGAGATTTTAGATTTTTTTTATTTTTGGATGGATTATTACATTCTCTTCTCCTTAAAATAATTTCATCCTCGAAATTTTTCTGACTTAGATCTTCGAGAATTAGAATTATTTTTACCTCAAATCATAATCATTCCCTAATTTTAAAATCAATCTTTCATCATATATCTTTAAATTCAAACTACCGTTCTGATTAGTTTGAAAACAATTCAGACTATTATGCTTCCGCTGCGCACTCTGATTCAAATTTATCAATACATTTATATCAAATGTAAATTTCTAAATTATCACAATCAATATAAGTTATCATCCCAATATCCCTAACGTCTACCCACCTATACTCATAACTGATTCTAGATATCATAATTTACTCACTTATGCTTTGATACTACTCCGTCACATTCTATTGATCATACATAAAGTTTTGATATCATTTCATAATTCCTAGTATTTTTAAACCTAAGCTTTGATACCATTCTATCATGTTTCGGACTCAGCATCCGGTTCGGATATCATGTTTCTAGTCAAAGTTGGAAATAATGCGTGAGATTTTAGATTTTTTTTTTTTTTTTTTTGTTTTTGGATGGGTTATTACAATACTCGCAGTATGCTTTACTCCCGTGAAGTTGTAATTTCAAGGACCATTATATATCTGGAACCTGAGCATGAAAACGTTGGAGTAAATTTTCTTGGAAATTTTATAAAACTAATTAAGAAACACAAAAACAACATTCTGAGGCCAAATGAGCAAGTCCTATTACATGGTACCATGTGGGATCCCAGGAAGCGGTCACTAAGAAGCATTTGAACTTTCTCGTAATTTGTGGACAAGTAACCATGTGGTTTGCTTCCGGCGTCCTTATTGAGATGACTCCAATCATAAGCACTTGCACTGAGCTTATAAGCAGTCAAAGAACAGGATCCTGGAGTGAAACTTCAAGTCGAAATTTCGTCTTATTTCGGAAAAATATGAGAGAGAAGGTGTATTGGAGATTATGATTTTTTCTGAAAGGCAATTTAATTCTTGTACTCCATCCTTTTGGGTGTGGTGAAATCTCTGATCCATCCTCGTCGGACATATGTTGTGGCCAAATCACGTAAATTTATGATTGCTGTATTTTTTTTCCTTCTCTTTTCCTTCTCGAATATATTTGCTTTTCTTTATTGTGAGGCCTAAGTGCCGCGTTTCATCTAGATTTTTTCCGAAAAAAATCCAAGACTTCAAAACTACTCACCGTGTTGAATACTTCCACCAGCAGCATTACGAAGTTACAAAGCAAACTTCACTTATGTCAACCTAAAGTTGTCGAGTATGCTCCATGCCTGATGAGAGACATTATCAGTGTCTGCTTGATCCCCATTATTGACACCTTCATCTTCCATCGCAGCCAAGTCTCAAATTTTGTATAACTGACCCATAATTTCAAGTGCTTTGATCGAATTCGATCGAATATCTCTGATGAAGCTGCCCTGCTCTCTTAATTCATCTCTGATATCTTTTAAGTCGTATTTACATTTAGGGGGCATTTGATTTGTAACTGGAATCAGAATGAGAATGGAAATGAGAATCAGAATGGCTTGAAATCGGAATTGAAATGGTCAAATCTCCCGAAACGTTTGGTTCGTGACCAGAATCAAAACCGAAATCGAATTGGAATGAAAAATTGAATTCATAGAGAAAAATAGGGATTGAGTTTTATATAGATTGATCCATTCCCATTCCACTTCAAAATCAAAATCGAAATGGGCTCCTCCCAACCAAACAATTGGAATAAGAGCCACTCATTCCGATTTCGATTCCAGATCCTCACTCTCTCCAACCAAATACCTCCTTAATAGAATTGATTTCAGATATCCGTTTGATGCAAGGATGACAAGTAAGTGTGTAAGCCGCTGAGATTGGATGATATTATTTACATGATACATTAAGGAATTGACTAAGGGAATAAAGAGCGGTATTACATGAAATATTTAAGCCACTGAGATTGGCGAAGGAATTGACTAAGAAAGAAATCAAAGTAAAGCAAGAGCAGGAACTTGCTGGTTGAGCAATTGTAAGTTCTAATATTATTAGAACATGCTGAGTTTACTTACAGATCATTCATCTGCAGTATACAAGCTCCAGGCATACTTTGTTTTCAGTAGACTACATGAGCAGCCACTCATAAAAAGTTCTCCTACGGTTGCTCTTTCCTAGCTGTAGTTCAATCTTGATGTGCATCCTAAGAAACTGCTGCTAGCGTCAGGCAAAGCATCATTTGCTAACATGATATGATCATACTTTCTCATCAAATAGACCATGATGAGGTGTAAAAATCTAACAAAGCTTATGCTTTGGAGACATTCAAATTGCATTCCTTAAGATTCATCATGCAACCTTGAGATTTATTTTTTATTTTCAATTTTGTGTTATTATTCCATTTTACCTCAAATTGGCTATGAAAACTTCCCGTGACATATCAATTTAAGGGCATTCCCTACATCAACAAAGCAGATTCGCAAAATTTAATTTATGATTTTGTTTATATTTTCTTTATTTCTGAAATTTATGAATGTCAGTAACATCAAAATTTGACATTTGTAAAACATTTACCAGATCAAATATTGTGGTGTCTACAATTCTTGACATCAATAACACATCCTTTCTTGAGAGTTTACCAAACCAAAGTTTGTCCCAGTTACCAAGGAAGCATCTTCAGTATTTTTGTGCTAGTGAGGGATCAAATTACAACTGAAAACAAACTTTCGCTCCTTATTTCCATCAAACTAATGGCAGTCCCTTGTCTCTTGAATTCAGATTCTTCTCCATATTCCTTGCAAGAGAATATAGCTCAAGTCCTGAGCTTCATCCGTCTTTGCCGTTGGAGAGTATTCTAGCTTGATCTGCTTTATATAAATTACAAATCAATGTTTATGCACTGCATCAAGCTGGAGTTGTCACACTGCATTGTTTAACTTTCTTCCTTCTAGCACACCTTGTGAATTTTAACGCACGACATTGTTTTCCCCTTCAAACATAAGGAGATCTAAAGAAAGTTATCCAACCTTTCACACTGCAGAGGAAAAGGGAATACCAGTATTAGATTCACATATACGCTGAAATTGAAGTCCAAAGTGCAACCTGAATCCGAACAGATAGCAGCCCCAGACGGAAGGACATAATGGCGAACCTCATGACTTAGATATCTCTCTCTCCCTCGAAAGAGACTAACTCAAATTGGAGCCCTCGACCGAGTCCTGCAGTGGAAAGCAAAGTATGTGTGTGCTGAGGATGCGAGGAGAAGGGCATGGCTTCTATTCTGGAAGCTTGGCAAAGTGAGAATAGTCTGTCCATGGTGACCAAGCACTGATGAGGGTTGAGGTTATGGAGAGGGTGGCCGGCCAGAGGATGATACCGGATCCAAGTCATGATGGCGAATGCCAGTGCTTGTCACCAGGTAGTGTCAGGACTTGGGGAAGCTCAACAAGAAGAGGTGGAATGCCTACGCTAGAAACAAGTCAAGCTAAGATTAAAACACAAACTGCCGACTATTGTAGCATAGCAGATGTGATCAGAACAACAGCATAACAGCACCTCCCGCATGAGAATGTCCTCCACAGCAACTGCATAGGCCATTCCTAAGGAATTGGTGTTATTTACAGCAAAGATAATTAAGAACTAAGGAATAAGGGGGAAAAAACTTAATTGCATCATGTTGCTGAATCACCATGATGAACTACTGAAACACAAATCTAAAAGACTTTTTCCTCTTGGTCAGCAAACTGAAATTCTGCCAATCACCTAGAACACCAAAGCTGAGTCAACTCATCAACAGTTCAACATGTTCGATCTCTTGGTCAAACAAATACATATGTCTTCTACCCCTTTGATCATGTTCTTTTTTTTTTTCAGTGCATAGATATATTGATTTCGTCAAAAGAAATAAACAACATTACAAAAAATTATCCCCCTCCATGAGTCAACTCCATGAAGCCGCTTCAATAAAAATCTTGTGAGATCACCCCCATGATCCCCACACCAGTGGGCAGCCATTTGCATTCTTTAAGGCAACGTGAAACTCCATATTGGGAAACTTTCACAATAAATAGCTAATAGCTGATCAATGACTACCTCCCCTTCAGTTTGCAGTAGGCATACAAGCCAGAACCGACAAAACCAAGACCCTGGCCAATAACGTTGAGCTGGAGAAAAGATGGCATGAATTTTTCAAATCATCGTCAGAGAAAAAAGATGGGAATCACTTTCAACAAAACGAACCGGGAATTCAAACTCACCAGATCAAAGGGAAGTCCACCAAACACTAACCAGCCAAATCCAACGGTAAAGAGATCCTATTGTAATAAGAAGATCAGAATATGTATTGGCAAAACTCTCATGAACGCATGAAAACCAAAACATAAATGGCTATCTAGTGGGAAACTCGAACCTTTAGATTACCACAAATGGTCTGGGTGACTGCAGAATTCAAGGTTGTATTCAAAAAGATGCAGTAGTTTAAGAAAAATGCCATTATACAGGAAAGAAGCATCACAGCCTGCAAAAGTTGAACAGAAATGCACCACAGTTAGTAGGTTCCCTATTTAAATATTTTTGCAAAACATGTTTTTCTACATGCTACAGTAGAATGGCTAGAGATGCACTGATATCACTAGTAAATAACTAGCTCTTGTAAAGATCAGGATCCACTTCATCTACTACATACATACAAATGATTCACCAGGATTTTTATCCACAAACAAGCATCCTACAAGTGCTTAAAGGTTCCTTTGAAATAAACAAAGGACACTAAGATGTAAGCTGGTTGGAAACCCGTGTAATAATGCATCAGAAATATATATAAAAGAAAGGACTTAAGGCAAGAGTGGATATGCTAAATTGAATTGTAAAGTTGAAGAAGTCTGTAATCAATGTTCGAAAGAAAACTGCATTATTTTTAATCTCCACATGTGGATATGGCTAGGGTCACAGACTAACCATCCTCCGATTCGAACTGAAATTACCGACAGTAAATGCCTTTTGCAGCTCACAGCTTATACAGTCATTCTAATCATCTTGTTTAGAACTCATTAGAGGATCCAAGAGAAATGAGAAATGAGAGAGACAAATAGATAGAAAGAAAGGGAGACCATAAAATGAATCCCCTTTAGCTAAAGAAGCTAATCTCTTACCCGCTACAAGAAAATTATAAAAATTAGTGGAAGGCGGAAGCATGGAACATAGGCTTACAGTTAGTATTGGGTAGAAACAGGCACTTCAGAACTAATAAACCTTCTAACCAAATACTGGAGAAGGGCTTTTACAATATAAAAGGACAAATCCTCATGTCTGATGTCACCACCAATGAGATCAAGCATTGCAAAGATGCATGCATGAAGCAGACCTACGGGCTCTAACTATCCCTATTGGCTTGGCATCTTAAATGGCTATACACACTTGAGCGTGCATATTAAATTTCAACAAGGAACTTCAAATAGTATACAGCACTGCAGTTATCAAAATCGTGAAGCTGTTATTCACACTGTGCTGGTTCAAGTGATAGAGCAAGAGGATACAAAGCTACTGTTGATACAGAAGGAATGATTGAAGCGGATAGTCCTTGAAGAAGATGAGTATACCTTCTGGATCAAGGACTAATTCAACAGAAATGGAGAATGTGCTCATGATGGTGCCCAGGGTAGCAGAATGAAGGCAGTGTAGTGGCCATGGGCAGTGGTGATGGATAAATCCATACTTCTTTTTAATAAATTAATGAGAAGAATTTTCCAAACCTATATATGTACACACAAACATACACATTTACATACATAGTTTCAGACAAGTGTACATCCACAATGTTGTAAAAAAAACTTGAACCTACCTGAAATCCAGGAGAATAAAGATAAGGAAAGTTCATTGCCAGCTCCAAATCACCCCGCATATATGTCCAGAAGAACAAAGTTGGTCCACAGACTAATCCTGAAATTCAGTAACAGTAAGGGGTAAGTTAATTTACAGTTGATTTGGAAGTTCACTGATTGCACAGATAAAAAGATTCAAAACTTGGGGCAAGGTCATGATCACCATTGCACCACATGAGACCAAAGCTATTGAGACCACTAGACTTTCCTGAAAAATGGAAGATATAAACAACAGTGTGAACATAAAGCCACAATATCGAGAAATAGAGAAAGAATGTAAGGATATAGATACTACCAACACGGGCTATGGTTGCAAGATAAATTGCAGTTGTGAAATTGGCTATAAAGACAATGGAATAGCCATAGGCATTGAAGGATAAGTCCCGAGCTCCAGCAACAAATGCTCCAAAAACAATCAATGCCACACTGATAAAAACCTTGGTTATGCCATTAGGAAACAAATCAGAAAGTGAAAAACATGTGTCGCAAAATAAAACTGTTTCGTCATGATACGGAGCATTCAAAAGCGACGACTGCAAAGATGATTGTCCTAGTTAGGTCTTCTAACTGGAAGAAAAGATAATCAAAGACTGGGGATCTACTGAAAAATAACTCCATGTGTTCCACATAATAAAGTATCGAATATTGTTATCTCAGAAGAATTCATGTAAAGTGCAGCGTGCAATAGGTTCTCAGCTTTGAAGAGTTGAAGTATACAAAATATCTGTGAAGGAACACACAATAAGTTACACAAAATTTCATGTTGAGTAGCTTCATACAGCAACACATTGACTCAGTGGCTAGTGCATAGCAATTTTAGAGCGAGAAAAGCATTAATAAAATGCTTTATTATACTTCCAAAGCACATGACTACACGACATACATATAAATGGTCACTTACCTGCCAACAACAGAAGATGAGTACTTTTGCCCGGTCAACAGATACTCCACAATCATTGTAAATACCACAGTTGTACGTCTAAGGGTAGCATACATTGGAACATTTACTCCACGCACCGATTCCATGGAAGCAAGCTTTTACCAAAATAGGCATGCCAGACATTTTTTTAGAACTCAAGGACTGGTGAATCAGAAATCGACATGCACTAATTTATGTACAGTACATACTACATACCATGTAAAGCAAATATGCTAACGAAAGTGGAAGAGTATGCAACAAAGTCCCAATTGGTACAAGGCTTGCTCCATCAGATGCAGCATATGGTTCCCCAACTGTAAATGAAATGATCTTCCAGCGTTTCATCACATAAAGAATGCATGTTGAAGTTATCATCTGCAAAAATACAAGTTAACAAAAAAAATAAAAAAAGGAAGAGGAAGGAGAAATAGATTTGTGTGATAGTAAGAGACAGCATAAAGTATTTAATTGATTTATTAACTTCAAGCATCCACAACTTTTTTGTAAAAAATGGTGACCGAGCACAGTTATCTGTATCTCTCTCTTGAACATTCTGATCATAGAAATAACCATAACACATTCACATCAAGCTGGTGTTATCAGATGAATTACGATGCATTCTCATCAAGGGCCATATCCCACTGAAATGTGCTACTGAAACAAAGCACATTCAGATCTTTCTTTGTAATTTCCGGTCAATATCAAGTCTGTTTTTAAGTTGAAAGTGCCGTATCTATGTATATATAGTAGAGCAGCACAAATGGTAGGGAGACCACATCATAGACTATGCAGTACATGTGTCAGTAACTCTCAGAAAATTGACTACTTTAAAGACTTCTTGTGCGAGATGGGCTTGTTTATTGCCAAATCCATTACAGAATTTGAGCATTGTTGTCACAGTAATAACCATGTAAAAGTCCAAAGCCCCAGAAAACTCCAAAAACTCTCTAAACTCTAAACCACCTAAATTTCCCATAAAATTCATATCTTAAACTCCGGCAAAGAAAGCCCTTCATTGATGATTAAAACTGGACCTTAAAAGATTTTCTTTGATATGTCCCTTGGACACTCTAGAGAGATGATCATGGATATGGAGCTTCATGCAATTTCATGTATTGCATGATTGAGGAGAATGACTGCATTTAGAGGGTAATGACAAGTGCATGAGATACTCAACAAGAGAATAGGGAGTCCTCAAAAGGAAATAGACCTTCACCAAATGTCAGCTTAATGTAACTGCCTTCCATATATCATTATAGGTGTCACACTTATTAATTTTCAAGAGAAAGCCACTTCTTAGATGTTGCACATGATGAAGTGTTGGTTGATGAGACTGGTATATGGGTGAATACATAATCAGAGTTGTATAAAGAATAACAAAGTGATGAAGGTTAAGGTTCAAAGCTTGGTTACAAGTATATGAAAAACATATGAGTTGGTACTCTATAGCTAATGAAGGTGGAGTTGCAAATCTACTCAGAATCAGAGTTTACAAAACAAATTCTTTTACAACCTTTTTTCTATCTTATATAGATTGTAGAGGAAAATAACTCAAATAGAAGAAAGCAAACAAAAGAAAACAAAATGTATCTTTAAATTGTTATGTGATAGTTGTATAGCAACAGGATTTTTAGGAATATTTATTGAATATTTATCAGAAAACTTAACTATAAGGACTAAAAAATAAGCAATGAAAGGACAAGAGAAGATAAATGTTACATGAGATAAGAACATTGAGTTGAATGTTGGTAAACTATGAAGGCTAGAATCATAATGAGTATCCTATCAGAAAACCTAATTATAAGGACTAAAAAAAAGCAATGAAAGGACCAGAGAAGATAAATGTATATGAGATGAGAACATTGAGTTGAATGTTGGTAAACTAGGATGGATGGATGGATGGACCAGAGAAGATAAATGTATATGAGATGAGAACATTGAGTTGAATGTTGGTAAACTAGGATGGATGGATGGACTGACCAGAGAAGATAAATGTATATGAGATAAAAACATTGAGTTGAATGTTGGTAAACTATGAAGGCTAGAATCATAATGAGTACCCTATCAGAAAACCTAATTATAAGGACCAAAAAGATAAGCAATGAAAGGACCAGAGAAGATAAATATATATGAGATGAGAACATTGAGTTGAATGTTGGTAAACCAGGATGGATGGATCGATCGATGGATGGATAGATAGATAGATAGATAGAGAACATTGTGTTGAATGTTGGTAAACTATGAAGGCTAGAATCATATGAAGGATGGATGGATGGATAGATCGAGAGAGAGAGAGAGAGAACATTGAGTTAAATGTTGGTAAACTATGAAGGCTAGAATCATATGAAGGATGGATAGATCGATCGATGGATAGATCGATCGATGGATAGATAGATAGATAGAGAACATTGAGTTGAATGTTGGTAAACTATGAAGGCTAGAATCATATGATGGATGGATGGATGGATGCATGGATGGATGGATGGATGGATGGATGCATGGATGGATGGATGGATAGATAGATAGATATATATATATATATATAGAGAGAGAGAGAGATGTCTAGGGACTATTAAGGATCAAACATGTGAAACTAGTTTTGATGGTTTGCGCACCAGCAGTGCAAGCCAAAAATGATTTTAATTGTGAATGGGTCTTGACTTTGCATAGAAAGGAAACAAGGGGGGACCAGGGAAGTAGAGCGCATCCCATTTCAAGGGCTTTGCTTTTCATTAGCAACTTAGTATTCATAAAGACAAAATGACAACTTACATATTTAACTGCATTGGAGTGCAAGCTTATTTTACTAGCACTAGTTCTACACATGACTGCATCAAGAAGTACAGATGTTGCAACAAGCATGTTGTATACTATATATTCTAAGTCATTGACAATATACATAATTTAAAATCACAAAATAGGAGCATTCAATAAAAATTTGGAGATGCATCACTCACTGAAAACAGGCAAGGCAGAAACAATAAAGATACCTGAAAGAGAGTTATAACATTAGCACAGGGGAAATTATATGAAGACAAGGCTGCTTTGTTGAACATCACAAGAAGTACTGCAAAATGCAGATCCACCAACAAAAGTTAAAATTTCATTATGGTAAGATGATACAAAAGAAAAAAGAAAACAAAAAACATAATAAATCTAAATTACCATATTAGTACATTGTACTTAAGAAGGTAGTTCTTGAAACATACAAATGTGTTGAAATATGTTCCTCCACATCATAGTGTTTAGTTACCATTTTTGTGTCCATGACTTGAGAACGGTATAATTTTTATGATTCTGCGGTATATGGGTCAGATATATTTTAGTCATTTGACCACCTCTTTGTCAATGAGTTTAGATCAAAAAATGAGGCACGCTGACTGATCATTCAGCATAACATTCTCTTCATTTTCCTATCTTTTGGCTCCCATGTTCCTTCTTTTTCTCCATCTCCTCTTTGTTTTTGCCTATATTTTCACTCCTCTTATCATCATTAGTGTGTCTTCTACTTTCAAGAGGTCATATATTCAGGTATTTTGGATTTGAAGGCCACTTATTTATAAAAGTGAAGATTACTCCTATAAGGCTAACATATAGTATATTTAATCATTTTCCATCTTTGAAACATTTGAAAAAAGACTATGATGTCTATGCCCTTGCACAGCATAGAATAAAGTGCTGGTAAGCACAGTCAGTTGGTACCAGCATAGAATAAAGTGCTGGTAAGCACAGTCAGAAAGTAACTGCCAGTGCCTTCTCAGCATACAGAATTGGCATGAAGCGGCAGCGTGCTATCACCAGACATGTTATGGTGCCAATGCATCCCAAGAACTAGCAAGGCACAGAACAGTGTGTACATACAAGTTCCAAACCAGCATGACACCAGAAAATAATATTTTAATCCTTGGGTTTTATGGATACTTAACAAATATAACCAAAGGTTTTAGCCACTTCATGACCTTTCCGTATTGCTGGAATGTGGCAGTCAAATTTTCATGATCTATGTAAATTATTTGCTGTAAGAAACAGATAAAAGTAATCTAAATATTTTGCAATTCTATAACCCAATTATAAAAGAAGAAGAGGAATAAGTGCAAGGGACTGATATTCTTGGGGACCAAGCAGATTTACATGCATGTCTTAAGGAAAAGAGCATGCTAAATTCTTTTTCCTGCATCTCGTCATCTCTGCTCTTCCTAATTTTCTTAATAATCATCTTTTATGAAAGATATGGATGTTTTTTTTACTGGTTCAAATGGCACTAAATCATCAGTATGTCTACCTGGCAAAATTAGTAGATCACCTTCCATACCAATCATACAAATGATGAAAAAGATAACTAAAGTATGATCCTCAAAATTCCAGAAACTTCTGCACTCGTTTACAGTTGCTATTTCTACCACAACCCATGTACTTTCTTTCCAGTTATCAGCAGAGTTTGCTTTATGTTTTGCTTTTCTTCTTTTCTCCCTGGAGGGAACCACAGGATATGTAAGAATTTGCTGCCATGAGTTTGATTGTCCATTATGACTAGGCATTTACAGGAAGAATAGCATTTGCTATTTTTCACTACCGAGGATGAAAGAGGCCACTCTATCTAAATTGCTCCAATCTGCCAAATACTCAATAAGTAAAAAACAAATAAGATGTGACACTTATATTTGGGTGTATACATTGCATAAACAGTAGTTATGCAGAAATGATCCAGTCTAGCATACAAAGTCATAACAATATAAGTCAACCATAAAACATGAAAAAGAAATTACCACCTAGTTTCTTCAATCTCAGTTGTAATTTCACATTTTCTAAGTCCAACCAAACTTCCATTTCTACCATTTTTGTTTGAAGAACGAATATTCAGTAGGACCTTCCAGTTATGTTTCCTGTGGAAATTCTGATATCTCTTCACCACATACCATATCAAAAACCAACTCAATTGGCTAAAGAGACTTCTTTTCACGTATCCAACAGTATGTAAATCATAAATCAAAACCACAAGCATTTTTGTAGCCTAAGTAATTCTTCAGTTAGCATGACTACTGGACTCTGTAATCACAGCACTGGCAATCCAAATAGTTGGAATAAGGGTAAACAGCAATTGTACAATTCAATCAACTCCAATTAGCAAAAGAGGACAACTTAAACAACATCCTCACTTGGACAGACATCTCCATGGTTTTCATGTCATTGTTTAGCAGTTCATATTTCTTTTGGCTCTAAATCAGGTACTTAAATAAAGCTATGCAAGATAGCCCAATAGCAAGGGCTAACCATGGTCAATCTTCCACATTTCGCATGTACTAGCATCAACACAAATGCAATTCCTTAGCTCATGGACAGTATAAAATGCTCTTTTGAATTCTCTGATTCATTTGAACATGGGGCAGATAATTCCAAAACAAAGCAAATCATTCTCCACTTGGTTTCCATAGTAGTTCATAAGCTTCAGATCATATCCTAAAGAACAAAAGTTATCAGCTGTCAAGACTTTAGAGGAAGAACACCAAAACCATATCGAAAAGAATAATTTTGTTTTATGTGTATCAGGACAAAGATTCAGCTGATATCATGTCCCAAAGCTGCATGAATGACCGAAATCTCCATGATATTCTATTATCCCATTGAAAATAATGGCTAGGGGAATCCAAGTACTTTTCCTAAACCAACTCATAAAAGAGGAATTATTGCGAATTGGCATGGTAGCTTCCAAGCTAAAGATCACATCACAAGCAAGCAAAAATTAGCGGTGGCTGAGAATTTAAAAATTGGGAATCTGTTCCAAGATAAAAATCCAACTTGTATCTTGAACACTTACCAGTTGTTTGTGGGGCTACCAGTAAAGTTAATTGATTCACTCTCCTTGTTCTTTTTAATTCAACATTCCCGAAAATTTATAGTGAGGAGCAATTAAAGAATCAAAAATCCAACCCTTTAAGGGTTTACAAATCAAAATTCAAGATAAGATATACAAAACAAAAAAAAATAGAAGTCAATAACATTAATACCATTGATCAGTCAAATCTCACCGTTACATTCATGCCATATGTCGAGTAAAGAATCAATTAAAAGCACAAACCTTTAAGAGATTAAGAGATAAGATAACGAGTATTCGAAGAAAACAGCACAAAAAAAGGGCTTTGATTGGAGATAGGGGGTAAAAGAGGAAGACCAGAGCAGCCCATGTAGGAGAGAGCGGCGTAGGCGCCTCGCTTCGACATGGCGGAGCCCTTGAAGAGACCCTCATCGTCGCCACCGTCCCGCGGGGGATCGGACACCGGCAGCAACACGCTCTTGGGCGCCATCCGATCGCCGATCTCCGCCCGCCCTCTCGAGAAACACAAGGAGGAAAACCGCCCTTTGCTTCCAAATTCTCCGTCGATTAGAAAACCACCAAGACTCGGTTATTCGACTTGGGATTCAAAGAAGTCGCCTTCTTGGCGTCTTCGCAAGAAGCGAAAGATAATTTTTAAGAGAGGGAAGGGATCGCTTGACCAAGTAAGAAGAAATACCGTACACCGCGTGCACCACGTGGCCGTGGGCATCTCAGACCACGTGTGATCTCCCTCCAAACATGCTGTGTCTAATAAATGAGAATTATTGCCGGGACCACGCCTAATAAATTGCTATTTCCCTTGGATTTGCAGGTCAGGGACATAATATTTGTGCTCCCATTAAACCGTGTCTCGTGGCCGGTGAGCACGTGTGAACAGTTCGGGATCGGCTCGATAGCAGGTTAGACCAAGCTTGTTCGGTTGGAAAAGGTCCGAAATAAATGGAAGCTTGACTCGTAAATGAGCCAAGAAGAAATCGTAGATGGATAACAAACTTGTTCAAGCTTAACATGCGTGACAAGTCAGTTAAACTCGGACTTAAGATTATGGCTTATGGGAGTCATGGCATATGTTTTGATCACAAAGAATCATGGATATGGGTTGGAAAAATCATTTATATTTGGTTCCAAATTTGTGCTTAAAATGCCAAGTCCGCGTCACTTTTCAATGGATGATTCACTTAATAAAGCTGAATTTATACATGTTTTTTTCAGGGGGACTAAAAAATCAGCATCAAGCCCGGATTAAAAAGTTACATTGATGATATTACGTTGACAACTGCTGGTAAAAAGGATGTGAAACCACCATCGCGGTGGCAACCCAGTGGAACAGGCTATTATTTCCACCAAGTGACTCAGGTTTGAGTTACGGTGGAGCTCGAGCTTCAATTAAATACTAAGATATGAATAATTGAGAGGGAGTGTACCCTGACGGTCTGGACACAAAATTTGAAAGTGGCAGTTGGTCCTCTGACCCTCGATGATACTAGGATGATGTACTCATCTGTTAGGTTCGTCTATATAGTGGGAAAGAGGCCGCTCATTCATCTAAATTCAACTCTGAATCGAATATTCTTCAGCAAAGATTGGGATCCTATGGTCACATCTAGGGGAGATAGTTGCACCGAGTCACCCCCTCCAACTCTCTTTTCTGTACCAGAAAAAAGAGGATGTGAAACCATGAATATACCTAAATAGTTGACGATAAGGCTCAATGTTCATAGTTGCGTTCATAGTTGTATTGAGTTGTCTCCCTCCAACTCTCTTTTCTGTACTAAAAAATAGAAGATGTGAAATCATGAATATACCTAAATAGTTGACGATAAGGCTCAACGTTCATAGCTGCATTGGTGTAAAAAGTAAACACTAAGGAGAGCAACACTGTTAACATCCAAAACAAATTGAAAAATCAAATGAAGGGAGACATTAAAGAAACTTTGAGCTCGTTCTTTTATGGATAAATATCATAAAAAAATTGATCAACTTTTTCATTGATCAACTTATCTATGTTCTCATACTTTTCTAGATGAATAAGTCATTTTTCATAGACAGTATTTATCCATGAAATGAGAGAAAAATCTTATCCACTTGGAAGATGGTTAAATTATTTTTCCCTTAACTGAGAAAATAATTTTTTTGATTTTATTCCTAATATTTTTTTGATCTTATAGTAATAATATAATAATATATTATATTATTATATATAATAATATTTATATAACATATATTATAATATATTATTATAATATAAAATACTATATTATGTTATAAAATAGTATATTATATTATAATATAGTATATATATTATATTATAATAATATAATTTTATAATATATATTATACTATATTATTATATATAATAATATTTATATATTAAAAGATATGATAAAAAATATAGATAGATCTTAGCAACTTATCCAAGAAATTAATAATGTAAAAGAATATAGATGATAGATTCTCGAATTATTTTTAATGTATAAAAAAATATATAAATTATTTTTTTATTTAAATATTATCTAAAAAATATTTATTCAAAAAAATATAATTTTTTAGATTAATTTTTATTTTAAAAAAATAAAAAAATGAAAGGCCCTGAAGAGAACTTATTGTTCGAAAATGTCTCAAGATTCGGTCCATATTGAGCCCACAGTGAGGTTCAGAACGATGAACGAAGTCCAACGAGCCTAAGAACAGTCCAAACGGAGTCCAAACGATGAAAATACATACGAAATAAAGATGGCACAGTGCACGAGACGACGGCGACCGGCGGCAGGTCGGTGGAGGCCAGTGGTGTGCCGTCAGGCCCGACGGAGATGCGTGCGCAGGCGCGCCTGACCCAGTCGCAAGGCTTGCTCAGTACGGGCTTGTGTGTGGGCAACTGTACCCCTACACGGTCCATCATGGATCGCGGGGCGCTGGGCGATCCATGGGATCGGCGTGGACTGAACACGCGATCCACGCGTGATTCAGGATGTTTTTTATGCAATCTGACTATCTAGATCCCAACCGATTACGATCGGACGGTTGAGATTGATTTCGAATTTGATCAAGTGATCAGTGGCCCTGATGTGTACAATCGGACGGCTCTAATGCAAACCGGTCATGATCGGACGGCCACGGATGATTCTAGGCTTGATTGGGACTCTGTTTCCTAATGTAACAGTATTTTAGAGTTTCTGAAGTCTATAAAATTTTGATTGACGAGCCGTCAGTTGTGTTGGAGAGCTGGTGACGTTCTGGAGGTGCAGAAAGGCTTCAACAGAGGTTTTAGAGAGATTTTGTAAGAGTTTTGGTGCTTTTTATTGAGAGACTCTTATACAAAGATTGAATGGTGAGTTTTTCTTGTATTGATTTTATTTTATTCTCTCATAGTGAAGCTTGCATACCCTGTAAAGGTAGGCTTGAGGCCGATCCATGTATTTGTATTATGTTTTTTGTTTTATTTCTTCTTTCTTCCTGCTGCACCTTATGGTATCGATCCTGATGCAATAATTGGTATCAAAGTAAGGTGGTGCCAGAGTATAGATTGCAGCGGTGGTGAACGAGATAGAAGATGGAGAAAACAAGCACAATCAAGGTGAAGATCAACAGATTTAATGGAAAGAGCAATTTCTCCTTGTGGCAGACAAGAATGAAAGACGTGCTCATCCAGCAGGGGTTGATCGATGCTCTCTTGTGTGAGGAGAAGCCAACCACCATGAAGGTACAGAATTGGAGGCGGCTTCAGATGCAAACGGTGAGTACGATCTGCTTGTACCTAACAGATGAGGTGGTGATCCATATACTTGATGAGATTTTTTGACGATGCTGTGGTCGAAGCTCGAGAAATTATACATGGCGAAGTTTCTCACCAACACCCTCTTCCTTTGGAGACAGTTCTACCAGTTACAGATGACTGAGGGACAAAGCGTGCAGGAGCATCTCAACCACTTTCAGAAGATCCTCACCAACCTTCTTGACATTGGCGAGAAAGTTGAGTAGAAGACCAAGGCACTGGTCTTACTAGCATCGCTCCTCCCTTCGTATAAGTCCTCGGTGACTGCTCTTCTAGTGAGGAAGAGCACCATCAAGATAGACGAGGTCACCGTGGTGATTCTCCAAAATAAGGTTCTGAGGAGGGAGAACCCAGCTTCGAGCTCAGATGGCGACAGCTTAGCTTTGGTGGTTTCTAGAGGAGCAGGAGGCGACAGACAGAGCGACCGGAGATCGCGACGAGTGCGGTCCAAGTCTAGGATGAGAGACTTGAGCAAGATCAGATGTTATCGATGTGATGAGTTGAAAAATTTAGCCAGAGATTACTCTTAACTCAGAGATCGGACGAGGGCTACTGCAGTGACGGTCAGTAGCAACTCAGAGGATGATGCCCTAGAAATATCCGATGAGGTATCTACTTCTTTCCAGCAGTGGATTTTAGATTCTGCATACACTTATCATGTATGTTGCAGAGAGGAGCAGTTTGACTCCTTGAAGAACAGTAAGGACACTGTTTATCTGTCAGATGGATCGAGCTGTACGATCAGAGGCATCGGGATGGTTAGCTGGAGGACACATAATAGTATAGTGAGGAGATTGGAGGAAGTCCAATACATATCTGATTTCTGACGGAATCTTATCTCACTAAGCAGATTGGATGGGAGAGGCTACAAAACAGTAACTGATAGAGGAATTCTGAAGGTGCTGCATGGTGATAGGATTGTTTTGAAGGAAAAAAAGAGGACGAAAGGATATTACTAACTAATAGGGAGCCCAATATGAGGTGAAGCTTCAAGAACTAAGAGAAGCCCAGAGCAAGATGGAGCTCCAGATGGAGATGGATCAAGCACGAGACGGAAGACACAGGAGGATGAGAGGCAACGTTGCAAGGTGAGATTTCTATTACCGCAGAATGATAATCCGAGCAGATCTTTGGTCAGAGTGGACACAGCCCATGATGGAGGTGGGATCGAGCGGCCTGGTTCGACTCCCATATTTGTCCATCCATGAGACAGTAGGTATATCCCAGGATGTGAGGGTGAGACGGATCACAGGCTCTCAGAGATAGGTGGAGGCCGAATATTGAGTCGAGGTAAAAATTGTTAGAAAATATATCTCGAGATTCGATCTACATTGAGCCCATAGTGAGGTCCAAGATGATGAACTGAGTCCAACGAGTCCAAGAACAATCCAAACAGAATCCAAACGGCGAAGATATGCATGAAAGAAGGATGGCACGGTGCACGAGGTGGTTGCGGTGGCACCGTCGGGCCCGGTAGAGACCCGCACGCGCAAGCACACTTGGCCCAACGTGCATGACAAGCCCAACATAGGCATGCGCGTGGGCTGGCCCAGCGCGCATAGGCGACCCAGCACCCCTGCGCGGTCCACTATGGACGTGGGTTGCTGGGCGGTCCATGGGACCGGCGTGGATCGAACATGCGGTCCACGCATGGTTCAGGTGTTTCTTGCATGATCCGATGGTCCAGATCGTAGTCGATCACGATCGGATGACTGAGATTGATTTCATGTTGGATCAGGTGATCAGTGGTTCTGATGTGTGCGAGCGGATGGCTCTAGTGCAAGCCGGTCACGATCGGACGATTACGGATGATTCTAGGTTTGATTGGAACCCTATTTCCTAGTGTAACAATGTTTTGAAGTTTCTGAAGTCTATAAAACTCCAATTGATGAGCCGTCAGTTGTGTTGGAGAGCTGGTGACGTCTTGGAGGTGCAGAAAGGCTTCAACAAAGGTTTTAAAGAGCTTTTGTGAAGGTTTTAGGGTTTTTTATTGAGAGACTCTTGTGCAAGGGTTGAGTGATGAGTTCCTCTTGTATTGATTTTATTTTATTCTTTCGGTGAAGCTTGCACGCCTTGTGAAGATAGGCTTGAGGTCGATTCACATATTTGTATTGTGTTTCTTATTTTGTTTCTTCTTTTTTTTACTGCATCTCATGGTATCGGATCCTGCCATAATACTTATTGCATATTAGTTCTAATATATGGTCAAATTATTGTATAACATATTATGAAAATCAATGTTTGCAATAATGACTTACAGTGGCGATGAAATATGAGGGCCTCAGTTTACCTCCGTATATATATATGGTACAATTTTTTGACTTTAATGATGTACCATATATTAATATACGGCCACATTGCGTTGACCCAACTTATGCATGTAATGCGTATGGGATCTAGTATTGAGGCCAAAAAGTTTGGAAGAAAATATTCTATATTATATATATATATATATATATATATATATATATATATATATATATATATATAAAGTAGGTATTATAAAATATCATATAGGATATGCTTCATAATTTATAATATTTTTTAATATCAATTTTAGAAAATAAATTAAAAAATTAAAAAAAAAATTTACTAACAGAATTATTAGTTTCGTAATTAAGTATTCTCTCTTTCTCATTTTCAATATATATCTTTTAGCAATACATACTACATAACCATATGATATATACTAAATAAATTAATTATCAAACAAGTCAATACATATCTACAAATAAATTGATATAGTTTTCAGAATGTGGAGTTCATAAATATACAGTATATAGTCAAGCGATACATATTGTAAGCTTATCTGATACATACCCCGCAATAATGCAATACATACCTACAGCTAAATTGATACATAGTTTATCAAATTTAGTATTTATTAATATACAATATACGGTAAATTGATACATACCTAACAAAATATTCATCCGACGTCCCAATACACATTTCTAGATAACGCGATATATAATTTTCAGAATATGACACTTATTAGTACACAATACATAGCCAAATAATATACACAGATGGTTTACTGATAGATATTATAAGTTTTTTTGAGACACATCCAACAATAATTTAATACATATGTATAGATAAATTGATATATAGTTTATCAAACTTAATATTCATCAGTATATAATATATGATCAATTGACACATACTTAGCAAAATATTTATCCAAAGTCCTAATACATATCTCTAGATAAAATGATACATAGTTTCCATAAACTTTTAGATGCAAAAATCTTAGAAAAAAAAAATTGTAAGAGAAGAAAGAGACTCGAGAAAGACTTCATGGATAGGAAAGATGGTGCATGGATTTGGAAGAAGAGAAAGAGACTTTGAGGAATATCTTATGGATGGGAGAAATAGCTTGATGAGAAAGATAATGGATGGAGAGGATTAATAAAGAAGAAAGAGGATATTGACGGCCACGAAAGATCTCTCTAAAGTGTATATATATATATATTTTTTTATTGTTTCAGTTAGGAACTAACGGACTCCGTTAATAAAAAAAATTCAATCTCTATTTGATTTTTAGATTTCCTCGTTAAGATATATATATATATATATATATATATATATATATATATATATATATATATATATATATATATATATATATAATATGGTATAAAATTAGATCCATCCGATATAATGGCCTGTAGTGCCCACCCTGTATGATTTTTGTTCGAATACGAGGGCGCCAGTGTGCCCTGTACAACTATAATTTTGATTTTAATAATGTACCATATATTAATACACGGCCATATTGCATTGACCCAAATTGTACAAGTAATGTGTATGGGATCTGGTATTGAGGCCAAAAAGTCTATATTGCTGAGAAATATATATTACACAAATGAAGAATTCTCATAGTCTCACTTGTCATATAAGCAAGTGCACGTAGTCTTAAATACTCTAGGTGTAAATAATCTAATCAGTCACTTCAGCAGAAAGGAAAGTCCAGCTTACATGGAAAGAGCAAGGAAGGAAAAGAGAGGAAGACGATCCTAAAATTGCATCTACTCTGCCTTTTTTACAGACTTCATGGCTAAGGAAACCCAATATTATCCATTTTCTTTCCACACGATAAGCATTCGGTTAAGGCATTTTAGTAGTATATATATTTTTCAGCCATTTTCAATTGCATGACCCTATACCTGTGATGCTTTTAAGTTATTAGTCGACTCAGTATTGGATTTCTTGGAGAATGCTAGAGGCTTTTGAGATGCTTTTGCAGATTGCAAAATTTGGTCATTCACTCTTCACGTGATGAGTCTTCATCATGATAATTCTCATAAGTTGACAATATTAAGAAGTTGCGATAAATTTTCTAAAATTTCATATTTGAAGTAGCATCGTCACTTTTTGATAGAGAAAAACTATGGTCTCCAACAATTATTGCTGGATAATCATTCCTCTAACAATGATTGACATGTGATTACATGAATTGTGCTTGTCGACAGCACATGTGCACGAATAGCTCTCTCTCAAGGATTCTATGAGCATCTTTGTTTATGATCACACCCATGTCACTTTCTCATGCATTGTGCATGCACATCACATTAGAGACAATCATCTAGGGACTCGTACTTCGTCCATGGACAATTATGCCACTTCTTGCTTATAATGCACCATTCTTTTCTCGAGTTTAAAGTTCACACTGATGTTTATATGGCTGGTTATTCCCCTGCTGACTAGTGCTAGCTCTAGTTGGGCTTCACCATCTTTCGACAAAGTGAAAGCATGACAGTCTAAATTTTCCATCATATTTGATTTCAAGAAGACCGATAGCGCTGTGAGCTTTTAAATCTGTGTTGGCTGTGGTCTTTGATTGATGGTAAATGAAGGAAGATTTTGGTGATTATAATATGGAAGTTCATATTTGATATACCACATTTTTTGCATGTGTAATCTTGTCATGCGATATAGTGACATGCTGCATCTGACAACAACAAAAATTCTAATGTGCTCATCCTTCACTGAATTGTGACCACTCGCACCTCCATTGCACTGTCTTTAATTTACACTTTCAATGGAGAGACTGGAATAAGAACTTCATGCTTAATAATCAATGACATAACAAGATATCAGATGCCTTTCATTTTCTCATTTATGTTGGAACCTAGTCATATAAGTCTCTATTTTTTTGATTTTTTGAAAAATTCCTGAATAATTCACAGACTCAAACTGTTCAATAGTGCTTTATCTTGAATACAATTTAGCCAGGGTGAGTTATTCAGACTCACCTTCTTGGTGCAGATTCATCCTCTGAAAGAAAAAGAAGCAGAATAATTAAATTTAATAGTTCTCCAGTTCATAAAGAAAAAAACATATATTATATTGTAATGGTTATCAGGATATATGTTTTATGACATTTTTCTCATGATTTCTCGAAATCCACTAACCAAAATCAGCTGATGGAAACTGATCAGAAATCAGCTTTCCAAGCGGAAGAGCTTTCCATAAATTTCACCAAATCAAACACAAGACCAAACCCTAACGCATCCAAGTAAACAACAGGCATAGAAATATGATAACTAATACAAGCTTGAAACACAGAAGTGGCCATTTCTCGGCTCTCTAGGCCAACAAGTTGTTTGTGGATATCCGTACGTCTTCCCTTCCGATATGTGCAACTTGAGAGTGATGATATGTCATTTTCTTTGATCATACACACGACATGGCTAATTCGATAAAACAAGCTTTAGAAAACATTCGTAGTACCTTCTAAATGGAGATAAGTTAGTCTTCTAGTATCTGAGGTGCAGCTCGCCTTAATGCTCAGTTCTCATCCACTTTATTAGGTTGAAAATCTGGCAATCAGGAAACCTTGAAACTGCAATCTGGAAAGCATATTCAAACCATCATCAGCGGCGCACCTTACCTACATTAAATGACAAAAAAATTAGTTCTCTGAAGTATTAGTCATCTTGATTCATGCACAATTAAAAAAAAAAAAAGAAGAGACATTTATTGTCTTGGTCCTAGGCTTACCGACCTCGCTGAGATGAACGAGAGCGAAATGACAAGGAAGCCACGTCATTTAGATCTTGCAGTGGTATGAGATCCTTCACAACCTCATCCATTGAAGGGCGTGTTTTGGGATCCCTGCTGAGGCAGTGGAAGGCTATCTGAGCAACCTTCTGCACTCCTTTAATCGAATAGTTAAGCTCCAGGCGAGGATCTACGAGTTGGTAAAGCCTTCGCCTATCCCCTAAATATGGTCTAGCCCATGCCACAAGATTTTGTTCCCCATTAGGTCGCTTTTTGTCCATAGATCTTCGACCGGTTAAAATCTCAAGTAACACAACACCGAAACTGTAGACATCACTCTTAGATGTCAATGACCTGAGAAGCATTTTGATATCATGTTTTTCTTCCAATCAATCTTCTTGTACCAGTCAAAAAATAAAGGAAGAACACCAACAATGAGCAATGAATATTACATGACAGACACATCCAAGATGACCATGAATGAGTACCGTAAGATGCTCAAAACTTTAGGGATGGGAGAATCTGATAGTCATATTCAATATCAATTATTTATGTTATAAAGACTGGAGGTCAAAGTTTGTCATAAACTATCTCTCAGATGTTCCAGAAGCTAACTATCAGTTAATTAGGAGATACTGAAACATGCAGAGTTCTGTGCATGCAGTGTTATAAAGAATAAGTTGAAGGCATCACAGCTATGTGAGGTCAAATCAATTAAAAACTACTGGCATGCATTATCATTTAAGTTTCATGTGAGGCCTTGGATGATTTTTGATCAAATATAAGCAAGTTGACATATTATTTGCTGTCACTCCTCTACGGTAGACAGGCCTATTATTTTTTATCAAATACAGTGGTTCCTTCCCTCTACATCAGAGTGCCAAAATGAGCAATTGGTGTGAGAGCTTACTAAAAAACCCAGGTTGCAAGCAGTAATCAGAAAAGCAGATTATAGGAACCTAATTGTCATAACTCATAAGTAACCGCCATAAAGTGATTTACACTGAAAGCAAATGGTTTGCATTTTTGCTGATCTTCATTACTTGTCAAAAGGGACTGCTAAACTACTCGTTCCCTACTCTTAACACATAAGATTACCACCTTTTCACATAATCTAAGGTAGAATACATACAGGTACTTCATATGTTAGTGGAAAGTTTGGCTGAGGGTGGAAAGAAGCCATGCCCAAAAAGAGTTTGCCATTTTAGATGTGTTAAACCTTCTTTAAAGAAGACTTGCACAACTAGGAGGATACTAAATCATATAGAGTCACTGCAAAATCTAGTATACTTCTTCCCTCACAGTCATCATTCCACTCGCTTGATAGATCCTTCAACTCAGATTCGATATCCCTTAATGAGGCTGAGTTTTGCATTACAATTATCAAACTTCGTCACTGGCAAATCTACAATAGGATCCAGACACACAAACTAGTAGCCAGTCTACTTGTATGATCCTTTCTAGACATTATTATAGAATGCTTCTTCAAGCAATCAAGGCAAACATGAATTTTGCAAAGATACTCGAAAGCTAAACCACTCGAGTGGGTATTCAGTGTGCAACCTCTGAACCTAAATGTTTCAAACAATGATGCCAATTATTTTACATGAAAATCTTTATAACTCCACATCTAGGTTCTGTATCATTTCACTGAAGATACTGGGTTTTGAATGCATACCTGTCATCACATACTCAGGTGCGGCATAACCATATGTACCAACAACTCTAGTAGAAACGTGAGTCTTATCTCCTTGAGGCCCAGCTTTTGCCAGTCCAAAATCTGAAAGCTTTGCATTGTACTCCTACAAGGAAAAGTCTAAATATTTATATGCAGAAGCTATTAGGTACTTGAAAAATTCAGAAGTTACAGAAGAAGCAAGTACCGAATCTAGAAGAATGTTAGACGTCTTAAAGTCCCTATAGATAACTGGTTCGGAGCCTCCATGGAGGAAGGCCAGTCCTTTAGCAGCACCAAGTGCAATCTTTATCCTGCTGGACCAGGGTAGGGGAAGAGCCCCTTCAACAGCCATAGCATCAGTAAGAAAAGCTGATTTTGTTTTCTACCCAAAAAAAAAAAAAACCCGACATATTGCTTTACATAGAAAAAGTATGACCATGGACAAAGCACAAAATAAAAAAAATCAATTTGATGCCTTCTGTTCAATGTTAGGCTTTACATACTGAAATATACCAGTCCCTATAGGGTGTTATGGTACACTACCAGTACGGGACCGGCACATTATAGTGGGACATGGTACCATACTGGTACATGGTATGAGTGCACTGCCAACTAGCACCTATACCACATGTCATCATGGTGGTGTACTGCAGGTATTGGTATGGGACCCAGTACCAAGATGTAAAACCTTGATTAAAATAAACATACAAAAATACCAGCAGATCTGACATAAAATGTCAATGACTTGGAACAACACTAAGAATAATAACAAGTTTGCTGCCAGATTAAATCTGAGAAACAAAAATGAAACTTAATTTGAGAAATATGGGAAGAAAATGTCCTTCCACCACAATCATCAAAGTCAGGTAAATTCACCAATTGCAAGGGTTTGTCATTCGACAAATACAATGTTCGAGTTGAGAAAAGTTTGGAGTTTTGAACTACTAAGAGAAAAATAGATTAGGGAATTTTGTTACCAACGCTTATAAAAAATAGTAGTTAAACTATAAAAGTCTTAGCATAATGAAGACCTGGTCTACAAGAGAAGAAATCACTTGAGCTTAAGAATTTCTTCATAGTAGTCTAAGTACAAATAAATAGCCAATGCAGAAAAAAGGATGAAAGCAGGTTCCGAATTTCCTTGCAAAGTTGGCACCACAATTAGAAGACACATCTATGAATACCACTCCATTAAGAGTCTCATGAAATACATACTTCACATTATCAGTAAGTTCTTGTATTCCGCTTCAATCCATGTATTCATCAGCTCAAAGGGGTTTTGCCACATGGACAACTTATTCTACTTAAGTTATAGAAAAATTAAATTACAATCTTTGAGACCGAAGGAAATGAAGACTAACATAACATGGACGCTAGTTACAGCAAGAATTTAAAAGGATCTATAGTGACAACTGATGTATTGCTTGATAGGAATAATCAGAGGACAATAAGATCTTGCCCAAATAGTTGAAAAGGATTGATGGTGATAAATCATTATAATATAAAATGAAAGCAGCTTTGGCTATACTCACTTCGGAAAAGATGGTTTTCAAGACTTCCTCTAGCCATAAATTCATAGACAAGCAGCCTTTGGTCATCTTCAATGCAGTATCCTATGAGCTTAACAAGATTAGGGTGATGCAATTGCCCAAGGAAATCAACTTCAGCCTGCAGCCGGGCAATATATCGCTAGTCAGCCATCTTTTATAAAGTCAAAAATATTTTGACAGTCAAGACACTTACCACCCATTCCCTATGGCCTTGAAGAGCATCGGGCTTCAGACCCTTGACTGCAACAGTAATACCAGTACCTGGTTTTGCAGGAGCTGTGCCATTCTCCTCTATCCATCCCTTGAAAACATAGCCAAACCCACCTTCGCCAAGAATACTATCAGGTCTGAAGTTACCAGTAGCAGACTTCAACTCCTGAAAAGTAAACTGAAGTAACTGACAAGATGCTTTGTTTTCAGAAGGTGGATTTGCAGCAGTTTCCACAGAAAAATTAGATTCATGGCGAGCAGCAAGTTCACGATTGCTAGCATTTAGATATCTTGTCTCAGTTGCTGCATTTAAAAGAAACAAATATGTTAAATCTTAGGTCAGAACAACACAATTTAAATTATAAGTCTTAACATCATTTATCTCAGTTTGCCGTGTTGCAAGAGATACAGAATGAAATCGGGCGTGCAAGTTCAGAGTAAATGCTACTAATGGCCTAACAAAACATGAAATTACAGTTCCCAGCATATTATTGTTTTCAGTTATATACTACAAAATCAAACCTTAGAATTTTGATAGGGTAGGATACAAGTTTGACATACATGAAGTAATTTATGGTTTCGAATGAATTAGTACCTTAACAATGGTAAATAAGCATGTTACATTATGCTACAGGTATCTATTAGTTGCATGAATTTTCACACAGTTTTCAATTAGATTTTTGGTAAAGGTCACTAAAGAATGATGGGCAGGAAGACAACTCTGTCAAACAACAATGTACTAGTGTGGTTATACAAGTTATAATTATTTAAACATTCTTTACCCATCATCCCATATGACTGAAAATATAATTTCACATCTAGAACTTTGATATCAAATTTCGTGAAGCAGCCAAGATGGATGCACATGAAGTAAACATGATTTACTGATAGTGGATCTGTGGTGCTGATGTTTGGCCTCTGCCACATGTTAAACATGCTTATATGATGACAAATGAACCTAGGACTTGATAGTTGCCGAACGCAATGAGAAAATTACAAAGAATCAGAAAAATCCTCAATCCACGGAACAATACCATGTCTTTAGAAATTGCAATGCTAGCAAACTTGAAACTAATTTTATAACACATTGCATATTTTCGTTCATTTATTGGTCAACGATAAGCAGTAGCTAAATCAAAAATGTGAATTAGGGGACATCTTATGCGGGGCAAGGAGAATGCTTGGAATTTGACAGACAAGTTTGCTAGGTCCACTTGATATTGGTTGTTACAAAGCGAGTATCTCCTAGTCCTTAGACTTATTTCTCACATCTCTTATCCACTTGGTGGAATTAGGTGTCAATTTGCACAACAATTTCGGAGGCGCCCTGTTCCGAAGAAGCTAAAGGTGTTCATGTGGCTGACAATTAATAATAAGCATCTCACAGAGAACAACTGAAAAAGGTAACAGTCAAGCATTCGGGTTGCCTTTCCTATTGTCATCAGCTAGAATTGGTGCCTCATTTATTTTACCTGCCGATCATTTGCAAAGAGCCTTACTTCAAAGATATTCGAAAGCCCCGAGGACAGCCAGAGGAATGAATCCATGCCCCGTCTATTTCATGCTATCCAATTTCTAGGATCCATCGCTTCCACTTAAAGATGCTTTAAAGGTCAGGGGATGGTTGGAGGGATAAAATCGCTCTGGGCTGATTGGAAGAGCAAAAGTGTTCCATCTCAGAGCAGAAGCTGGTTAAAGATACTTCCCTTTCTAGAGCTTCTTTCAGGCTGATCTAACTGGCCCTTCTTTTCTAGTACTTAGCACTCGGTATTCATTTTTTGAACCGGACTTCTCTAATCTTTTTGTCACTTATTCTTTAACAAAACTAAAAAAACGAACTTTAACCGGATCTAAAGAAAACTTCGATTGCCTGAAGAAAACTACGCTCTTTCTTGCGGCGAATATTGGTAACAAAATCGATCAGATAAGCAAGAACAGGCACGAATTCCATACCATCAGATACAGAAAGATTACAAAAAACAAAAAGAAGGGATTTTTGGGAGTGGAAAAGAGCAAACAGACCTGCATCATAGACCAGACTGTTCTTCGGGAGGGCATTGGGCGAGTCTTTGGCAGCCTTAGAAGACCTGCAGGCCCCTCTAATCCCACGAGCAACCGCCGCCCAGCACCCGCAACTCTTCTCCATCCCTCCTCCCTTCCTCCTCCTCCTCGTCCCACGCTACTTGCGATCAAGGCCATAGAAAGAGGAGGAGGAGAGCATCAATCCGAGGCCTTCCATGGCGAAAAGCACAAGTGGGAGCATGACACTGGGAAAACTCTTGGAAACAAGAAGAAGAACAAAGCAAGAAAGAGAGAGAGAGAGAGAGAGAGAGGTGGGTATGTGGGGAATGGGGATGTCGTCGTCGTCGTCGTCACCACCATCATCGCGGTAAGTATATGCGAAAAAGAGGCTTTCCTTTTACCCTCCCTTCTCTTTTCTTCTTTTTCCCCATTTGTTTATTGGATGGAGTTTGGCCAACCATCAACTGTTTGATGTTTGCTTTCCATCCCAATGGGAGGAGGGACTTCTCATCTCATCACACACTCTCCCCTCCCACCTTTTAACAGCCCATTTGCTGCTGCTCCTGCTCTTGTTCTTTTCCTCCTTTTCAGTCGCACTGTGATGCTGGGAAATTAAAGTAGAGGAGATTCTTGGCATTTCCATTTAGAAGCACCAGGTCCTTGTTCCCTTTTTGTTATTTATGTTCTCTCTCATATAATTTATATGTACTAATTATTATTATAGAAAAATCATGATTGTTAAGCAGGGGGATTGAGGAGTGCTCATGATGTGGGAGTGTTGATGGAGAAATTTCCGCAGGAGAAGCTGCATCCAATGTTCAAATTTATCAATGGGTATAAGAGAGCATCATGTTCACATCCCCTTAGCCATGGCATAATAGTTCTATCTTCCCTCAACTATTTAAATCAATACAGTATAAACTAATAGATGTGAAATTTATTTTTAGTTGGAAAACTCAAGAGAAGTGAGTTAACTAAAGAGGCAGCCTATCCTCTACAACACCCAATCATGTCAAACCATCCATAGATTGAAAAAGAGCATAATCAAGAACAAAAGCATGACGTATTTCAGATCTAGTTTTCCCTGTGATACGTTAGCTGGCATTTGTGAGAGAAATTGGCTTCATCAGCAGTAGCCTCAGTGCAATATCAGAGATCCAAACTTCCCAGAATTTAAGCTGATAAAAATGAACACCAAGAAAGATAAATGCAGTGATCTCCAATGGGATGCTAAAAGAATGTCCTCAGCCATTGGCATGTGCATACTATAAAATTAGAGCAGCATCGAACAATTTTGATTTGGAAGGATTCACCTTATCGTTCGGTAATTTTAACAGCAGCTGTGGAAAGGAAAATAAGGTGCAAAATTAGATCACTACTGAATTATTCTGGATGCATGTCAATTATTAATTTCCAAGCTGAATTAGAGGAAGCTTGTTCCCTGGCCATACAATATGTGAAAACCCATAGCTGCTGGTTCTCATTTGCTGGTCTATGGTGGAGTATATAATGATTCATGCATGTGCTGCTTTCATGCCCAAGGCTGTTGGTATCAACACAAATAAAGTTCCATGTGACACAGATCATTGGAACCATTGATATTTTTCATGCTTGTCGGAAACAAGAATCATGCAGTAAGGAACCTTCTTCACGGAACCAATAATCAAATAGTTGGTGCTCTATGCTTTATTCAGTTGCACACTGGTGTTTCCCACTAAGAGTTGCCCAGCCACTTTTGGACTAGAGATTGGTAGAGTGACTAGGTATTTGGCACAAATTATCATATAAACACTTGGTAGTGGCTAAAAACAAGCTATATCTTTTCCAGGATATTGCCCACCAAGAGATCCATCGTATGGTCAAAGTTTCAAAAGCTGAACATTAAGTGATATAACAATCGATGTTTTTCTTTTTTTTCAGGACTTTTTTTTTTCACATTTTATAGAGAAAGACATGCTATTTACTAGTACTTTCTAATCGCTAACCGAACAAAAATGTGCAACGAAAAGAAATGTTTACCAAATCATGTCGCCTTAGGTGATCAAATAGTTCGCAGCAATCACTACTAGTCGAGTAAAAAGTTTCAGTCAGTATGTTGAATTTTTCAGAAAAATGATAACTTAATCAAGGAAAATTTGCGCATATATGCAAGCACCTATGTAAAAATTGTTATCCAGTTCATAAACATACATGGTAGATCCTTCCTCTAGAACTATTAGCAGTCTTATGCATTGGTGAAGCAACAAAAGGGAGGTATATCCAAAAGGTTGCCTTCTAGGATAGGCCTATTTGAGCAGAGAAAGCCTCTCGCAACTGCAGCAGGAGATCTCAAAATTAACAGATTACAGTCTGGCTTTAGAAGACATCACTGTTGAAGTTCCCGGGATTGTGGGGTTCTGCAGAGCCTGTCTGAGTTACATTGCTAGTGTCTAATTGTTTAATTCGAGTGTCATCAACTGCTACTCATACTGTGATACCATCTGCTTCAAGTGCTGCAATTCTTGGCTCTCCGGTTCGCAATAGTTCTGATGCTCATGCTGGATTGCAACTGCATGCTTCAGGATAGTTTGTCACAAAGCAAATGCTTCCACATGTCCTTCAACTTATTTTCCTTAATTTCCCATCTTATTTTCTTTGTAAAACCTTTAAATATGTTGGATGAAAAATTGCAGTTTATGGTGAAACTCCTTTTGCTTGCATGCACGACAGTCATATGCTGCTTCAACACCAATACAATCCTTGATGGATTTCTCCAATAATTGTAGCTCCATCCATCAAAAGCCACCTGATGGGAGGTTCTCTGCAGAAAATGAATCCCTGACTGCTACATCTCCATCAGAATCTATCAAAATACAACGCAAACTTTTGCAGGTGAAGTCACATCAAAAAAGAAAAAAAAAAAACAAAAGCTTTTTGCAGGTGAAGAATACACTTTATACACATGTTCCACCGTGCAAGTAAAACAGAGCACAGAGAGAAAATTTGCTTTCGATACTAATTTGAATCCTAGGACGAGAGGCAAGTCCAGGAAAGAAGTTATAGAACAAAATTGGTGCTGATGAAAAACATTGCTTTTGTTTGTAATTATTGAACATATGGGAGAATTTTGTAAAAGATAGTGGTCAGCTGAAAATGGCAGTCCACTAAGCAACGAACCTATACCACCCATGAAATGTACAGACAAAACCAAACAGATCATCTTAAATACTTTAGCAACAACAATTAAAATGATCAGAAAGAAAGCAAACTTAGAATATATAAATTTATTCCCAGCTAGTTCTGATTTCATATTTTCCAGACTGGAAATCATTGTACAATGATGTCATGGAAAGCATAAAATTAAGCAAAAAAAAACACTAACAGTAATATAAACTGCAGAAGAATAGTAGTGATCCCATCAAGTACTCTTTCCTTTCAATGTTCTCAAAATCATTTCCCTTCATTCACAATTTTAATGAATAGCTGCCCTGTAGAAAGGCAGGAGGGGTTTTAGTGTCAGGTACAAGAGAAGAAAACCTGACAGATTTAGGTTGACTGCATCACACCTCACTGAGCCAGGAAATTAGGTGATGTTGGTTTCTTCACAAAGGTGTGATACCATATAAGCTTTGAAATTCAGTATGTTAGTACCACGAATTTTGTATCCAGAGGGACCAACTTGGTCTGCTACCGTTCTTGTTTTTGGTGGCTTTGACTGGGATTATGAAACTGACCGAATTGTTTAGCAGCTTTGGTACCAGTACTATTAGAGCTAGGAATCTGATCATCCTAGCGGCTAACTTGAAAAACCAGCCGTTCATGACAAACTCAGGATCACATGATCTGCCTGAGTAGATTAAATCCATTCTTCATGTAAGGATTGCTATCGAAAATATTACTGTTTACAACCTTGTCATTTAAATATTCATGTCCAACTACTAGCTATGAATTTGTTTTTGCTTTCTGCAGAAGCTCACAAACAGGTTAATTGTAGCATCCAAAATCTATACTTTGAACCAAATGCGCCGCAATAATTTCTAGCTCTAGTCACTCCAAAAAACAAAACTTTATATGACATGCTTAGCTTTTGGTCAATTATTTTCACTCTCTAGAATAAAAATATATATTCTGATTAAACCAGAGACAAAAATACTTCCAACCTCATCAATAACCAATAAAATTTCTTGCCTCTAAATAACTGAAGGACTGTAGAAAAGGATTTGGTTTACATGCTCAACCCACAGGAAACATAGGAAATGAATTTGGCACTGAAGTTCCAATGAAGGGCCTGTAGTAAAGCACTTCAATATGAATAAGCATTAGGGGACAAGACCACGCACCATAACATGCACCTTCACCATAAACTGATAAGCAAGGATGGACCTTACAGATGATATGTGAATGATATATTCAAAGACTGTATATGATTGAGCCTGGATCACTAAATTTCCAAATACTCTGATTCTGTGAGGGGACCCATGTCATCGTCTGATTCTGTGAGGGGACCCATGTCATCCACGATGAAATGGGCAGATCACATAATATTTCTGAAAGTACTCTTCACAGATATCTCTTCTCTCAAAATAAACTTCATCAAGTAATATACTTCGGATTGCATGACACCATGGAGAATTTATTACAAACAGAGCTCATAATCAAAAGACGCAATGTCCTGTCAACATAAATGATTTTTACTTATCTATGTTATTTTAAATTCAGATAACCATTGTTTATGTCCCATGAATAGAAGATTACTTATTTGAGTTAAAATTTTACCGATTACCATCAACACCTGGAAAAACATTCAAGATTCCAGGTGAGTCGAAGCCCTCCCGTAGAAACATGCTTGAGCTGCTATTAATAGTGTTGCTGCTGGTTCTGATTGAGGTCGGAAGGTAAGCGATCGGGTCTTGCACAGAGGTGCTGGAGTGACCTACAAAATAAAATTCGGGCCGGACATTTTCGCTCCAACGAGAACTTTCTGGCGCTCAAATCAAGAATCAAAGAACAGCAAAAAATCGCAGATAATTCTTTGAGATAGGTTTTTTATCTGGGTCCTCGGAGCTTTAGTTATTTATACAGAACATAGTCGAACCACCGTAGGAATGTGCAGTTCCGAAGTTGTTGGGCTGTTGGACGTACCGTTGTGGACGAGATTTTCTAACCCTTATCTGCTTTCATGGGATCATAGGGATTTAGTTATATCTGAGCTTATCCACTTTGGCGGACAGCTACTGCACGTGCCAGAAAATTGACTGATCGAGATAACGAAGAAAGCTCACATACCAGATGGGCCGTACGTCAGACTGGATGCAAATAGTTCAGCTCCATATCCTTCAGCTCAGTGTTTGGGTCAGCAACCACGAAGATAGCACACTGATCCGAAGTATCCACGGTACCACCGTAACAAATAGTAATTACATATATGTCTATCAAATTGATTCTTTACTGCAAGCTTATTGCAGAACTAAGGTTATTGTTCAGAATTCTGTTTTATATCTGTAGAATGATAGATGAGTGATTAAGATAACATTTATACATTTAACAGCCAGGATTAATGGTATCAGACATCATTATCAATCTGAGACTATGCATTAAGTTGGACATGGTGCAGACCCTAATTCAAAACCCCAAAGGAATTTTCTGGAACTGCTAGGATTTGCAGACCCTTCACCTTGGTTACCAGGCATGAGGGAAAAATAACATGCTGAGCTACATATATAATCTTTTAAAGGCGAAAAAGGTTGAGACCAGACACCATCTACAAAAGCTTCAATACCCTCGAGGAGATTAATTATTATTTGCTTCTTTCCGAACGTTTGTTTTATTAGCAAAAGAGAACAAATTTGAGATGACGTTAATATTAAACATGGAGTCAGCTCGGGCTATCAACTAAACATGCAAACACCTATATATCATAAACTATATTGTTTAGTGAATGCCAGGAACTATCAGCCCCTGAAGTTCATAAGATTGTTCTACCAGGATGGTGAAGAAAATCCAACATTCAAAATAAATAATATCTTGATAAGAAGAGAAATTCAACACTGAGGTCAACAAAATAGAGCCTCTATAATGGGATTTTCTTCTAAAATTTTAATATGGACATTTGTTCGAAATTTAAAGAACACGTGCAAAGGGCTCATGTAAATCCATTTTGCAGACATGAAACTAAACTTATGGAGAAATGGAGAATTATGTATGTTGGCGTGCAAACTTCTCAGAGCAGCATACTGATGCAAGTTTACATGGAAGCAGCATAAAAACAACCAGATTATAAAAATGCGGAACAAGTCTATGTTTCAATGTGATAAAAGATCTACATATTTATGTTTAAATTACAACAAATATTTTTTTTTAAAAAAAAAAAAAACCTTACTTTGCTCACAAGTGTGCAATCTTTAATTTTACATCGAACTGCAGCTCAACAATACGATGATGCAGACCTGATCATGAGGTCTGGTGACAGCACTCTACATCTATATAAACAGGCTTTCCATTCAATCTGCACTGGGCCTATTAAATAGAGAGCAATAATCAAGAAACCCATCGAAAAAAGATTTTATTGTGATGCTCCATGATTTCCACTAAGCAACTTCGAGTTAGAATACAGAACGCTATGAGTTATTTCAACTACAAGATGATCTAGGAAAAATGAATTTGGAGCAACACAAGTAACAGTAATTTATTAATTATAAGGGCCAAGAAACACAACCAAAGATAGATAAGCACTATGTTAAACATATTAGATAATAAACCATGTTAGATTCCGCCGGCTGTGAAAATATTTAAATGCTACACAAGGATATACTTGGAGATCAAAGATATCAAGGAACGAGCTTTTCTTTTTTGGGTGGGGGAGGGGTTACTTTAGTAGAACAGAAAAGAGAAAATAGAAATATAACTACACTGCAATAAAATATCTCAGTACATGAACATGGATATTCAGGGGAAACCATCAATTGCTTCAAAGTAAAAGGTAAGAATTCATATAAAATTCTGTAGTAACTAAGAAGGGAGAAAGCAAAACACAGAAGTAGAAAGGAGAGAAATTATCAAAAGGCATTTGATGCAGCTACAGTTAAATGAAAATATGCCATGCAACTTCAGCATCCAAATCTTCATGCATTAATTCAACAAGTTGATCAGATCATTGCTTCTGATAGACTTTCTGCGAACTTCAGTTTGCATTTCACAATGTTATACCATCAAACTTTATCTCATCTACTTACATCAGCTATCCTCATTTATCATCATGTATATAAAGTGCCATAATATACCCACTACTATAAATAACATCCACTTTGCAACAAGATTTTCAAAAGATTGATTTCCAAGCATGTTACCGCATTTAAAAGATCTAATCTTGAAGGTGATAGTTTACCAGGCTGGTAAAATAATTCTTCTTCCATTATTGCTGCTTGATTTAATTGGTGCTTATTTTAGCTCCTGGGCCAGCGCACTAAAGCAAAGATAGACTAGCAAAGGCTAGGTCAAGGTAGAGCACTTGGAGGACCTGTAGTTGTTTTTCAAGAACTATGACTATGCCAACACAAGAAACTATGGATCAACTTCCTCTCGAATACGACTACTTCAGCACTAGGACTTCTCATGGACACCTTCCAATAATACCACGAACTCGTCTACTTGTCCTTAATTTTATACATCATCTGACACGCAAACTATGACCATTTCCTGCCATCATCTGTGCAACTATGTTACAATTTACTTGTCTCACCTACATACATCAGGAAATTATAGCACGAAAATCGAACAACTAAAAGAATATCCTTGACCATCTGGATAATATCCTACAGGAATCACATGATATCCTGGAAAGTGATAATTTATCATGCCCGCAGAGTGTGTATCATGTGGTAGATAATTGTCTAGCTGTCACTCATACATGTAGTTCGGCTTTATATATGGATCAAGTATGGTCCATCAAAGTTTGATATTGTCTCGGAGAAATTCTTTGTGCACCGTGGGTGGTGCAAAATTGTGCACACCATCCATGATGATTGATTCATACACGCGATCGAAATGGGATGTATGAAAAACTAAATTATTTTTTTATTAATTTTATGCAGAAATCAATCACCGCAGATAGTGCGCGGTTCTGCATCACAGGCGGTGCAATTTCTATATTATCTAATGACCGGCTCTCACCCCCGCTCACCGCCGGCCGTGCACAAAGAATTTCTATATTGTCTAATGACTGGCTCTTACCCTAAGGCATGGTCTCTGCCAAGCTGGGCTGAAAGGAAACTAGATCTGATCTTGCTGTCTAGGTCCAGCTTGACCTAGATTTGTCCCACAGTGTTTTAGATCAAATATTGACACCTAGGTCCGACCCATTCATTTGACAAGTTGGATTATGCTAGATTGCTCAGATTGATGAATTTTGAACGAATTAATATAGGGTCTAATGTGTTCAATGTGAGTGTTATTAGGTGTTTTCCATTCTTGAAAGATCCATATCCTAGCTAATCCAAACCCAAACCATAGCAATGAACTTCTTTTATGAGTTTGGTCTAATTGGAGCTAGCCAGGGTTCAGATGTAGGTAAGCAAGCCTCAGAGTTCCAATTAGACTTAAGAGAATTCAAGATTAAGTAGGAATCAGATAAGATTTTATATATGTAACCAGTAACCACAACCTTCATAAGCTCTTTATACCATAGCCCTCCAAATATGGACTTCATACCAAAGCCATCAAGCCTTGACCCAAGTAAAGCGGTTGGCCAAATCAGAATCCCCAAACAGACAGTGACATATATGATATATCTTGTAAGTTCATCAGACAATCTGCCCCCACTTCTGACAAAGAAGAGAAGATAAAATAAAAGAACAAAGAGTCAGCACAAGTTTATTAGGTAATTATACACACTTCTAACAGAGAAGAGTAGATAAAATAGAACAAAGAGTTAGCATAAGTTTATTAAGTTATATACACTGGTGACAGAGAAGAGAAGAGAAGAAAAAAGAAAAGAACAAAGAGTTGGCATAAGTTTCTTAGGCTATACAAACTTTCTAACAAAGAAGAGACCACCATGTCCACTAACTACAGATCTCCCAAATATGGCAGTGGCAAGTGATAGACTTGCATCAGAAGAGCTTAACACCCTCCACCATCATCTTCTTGAACTCCCCAAAGTCCACCATGCCATCCCCATCCAAGTCCACCTTCCTTATCATATCCCTGCAGTCCTCCACCGTCGCCCCTCGCTTTAGTCCCAGGGAAGCCAGCACCAACCCCAGCTCCTCCACCGTTATCAGCCCGTCCCCGTTCTCATCAAACACATCAAAGGCCTCTCTCAACTCCACCTCCCCTTCTTCCTCCTCTTCTTTGCCTCTCTCTCCCCTCTCATCACCATCTCCTCCTCCTCGGCCTCTCCCTAGTGAATCGTAGAGCTCTCCGAATTCCTCGAGGTCTATGAGGCCGTCTCCATTGGCATCGACCCTCTTCATCATGCTCACAATCTCATTTCTTGTGCTGAAGAGCCCCAACCTCTTGAATGACTCCTCCAGCTCCTCCGTTGTGATGAAGCCGTCGCCATCTTTATCGAAGGTAGCGAACACCGTCTCTATGCCAGCCTTGTCGGTTACTATCTTGCTAACCACAACTTCCTTGCCATCCTTACTGGGAGTTTTTACTATTGGCTTCGGCGTGGAGGTTACATACAGAAACGACGCAAGCCGTGTCAAGAGCTTTGGAGGATGGAGAAAGAAGTAGGAGTTGATGAGGCCACAAGTGAAGAGTATGGCGAAGAAGAGGAGGGCAGCCATGGTTAATTTCAGAAGAAGAGGACAAGGGAAGAGGAGAGGAGAAGAGAACAGAGAAGAATAGAAGAGACGAGAGAGGGGTGGAGGATCAATAAAGCGACCCAGAAGGTGAGCACTTATCAAGAGGGAAGGTAGGAAACGCGTGTTATGGGAGACTGCTGATCCCACGAAACCGCGTGAAATTATAACAACGGTCCATTCATTGATGAACGGATGGTGGCCTTCGTGCCATCATCTATGATCTAATATTCTAAACGCCTCCCCAAGTGATAAGCAGACCTCCGGGTCCAAGTCGACCCGGGCAAATAGAGGAGCAATATGCACGGTGGATAACGCGCAATCAGGAATTGGTGAAATAAATGGGGGTAATGTGGCGTGTTATCCACCGTGGGATTTGGCGTGGTCCATCAGACCTGGTTCAACGAATAATTAGACCTTCCCTTGGGTCACGGACTGCAATAGACCGTTTTCTCTTCTAGAAGGCCTACAAAGGATTCAGTAGGCTTGGGCCTATTTAGACTTTGAGAGTAGGAGAAATTCTTTGTGCACCGCATGCAGTGCGCGAACGCACGGGACCGGGCAAAAAAAATTTTTTTTTTTCCCACGCGGCTGCCCCTCATGCGTACAGTGCGTGCGGTGCACAACGAATTTCTCTTGAGAAAAGAGCATGCAGGATTTGTGGAAGTCTATATATACCACATTGATGTGGAGCACACCATTCAATCATAATAAAATATATAACCATCACTTTCCAACACTCATTTAATAGAGCATTTAATGCTTACAGTTCCATTTTTTTTTAAAAAAATTTGAATGACAAAAATATCTCTTCTCTTTTAAAAAAATTATGACATTCTATAATCAAATTATGACATCCTGTGACATCCTGCACACAGTATATCATAATTTTTTTTCTAAAAGTTATAAAGAAAGAAGGATATTTTCATCATTGAAAATTTATAATTTTTTTAAATGATAAAAATATCCATCTCTTCTTATAACATCCTGTGTACATGAAGTCAAAATTTGACTACAGGATGTTATAATATAGCCATAAGATGTCATAATTTTTTTAGAAGAAGAGGAATATTTTCATCATTCGAAATTTTAAACGAAAAAGTAAATTTGTAGATATTAAATACATATTGGAAAGTAGTGGCTACATGGTCCAATCAGGTGGGGCGGTGCACTCTATATGATTTTGTTTATGAAACGAGAGAAGAAGCTACACCAACCAGCCCAAACAACCATGTAGCACCTTCATACCACGAATGAGAAATTTTTTGTACACTGTCCATGGTGTAGAAAATCTAGCATGAAGCACACCGCCTCACTCGATTAGGCCACGTAGCCACTGCTTTCGAATACGTATTTAATTCTTATAATTTTATTTTTTTATTTGAAATCTTGAACGACGAAAATGCTCCTCTCCTTTTGAAAATTTATGACATCTTGTACCGATATTATGACTTCCTACATTGAAATTATGTCTTCCTGCATAGAATGTTATAATTTTGATAGGAGTATTTTTATTATTTAAAAATTTTATAAATTTTTTAATGACAAAAATATTTTTTTTTTTTATAACATCTTATGAAAAATTATGATATCTTATATAGAAAATCATAATTTCAACGCAGGATGTCATAATCTTGGCATAAAATGTCATAATTAAAAAAAAAAGAATATTTTTGTCATTCAAAATTTCAAACAAAAATGTAGAACTGTGGATATTAAATGCGTATTAAAAAGTAGTGGATATGTAGCCCAATCAGATGAGATGATGTACTCCATATTGAATTTTCTATACCATGGGCAGTATAAAAAAAATTTCACTACCACAAATATAACCATTTCTAGAAGTAGCCACTCTTGACCATGCGATAAGCCACTTGTTATCTCTCTCTTGGAATATATTTATCTTGCATTATGCTGCATTGCTTTAACTTAAATTAGTTCAAGAGTACAATTTTGATTTTTTTCACCTTCATATTATTTTTAAGTCCCCACCTAATTTTTGAGCTACTTTATTTAGAAGTTTTTGAATGTACATATATTCCAAAGAAAATATGGCCGATTATATATGTACTCTCATTAAAAAAAAAAACCTATTGGTATGTATACCCATCAAATTATCATTGATTAAAGATAACATTCGATTTGTACCATAAAGAGCTATATTTTTATACCTAAGTTTTGTCGTGGAGCATTCATATGTAAATAAAGAAGATCTAAGGGCACAACAAGAATTCAGACTATTAACGATGGCTATCTGCCGTCACTAATAGTCCACCAACTATTGCTAATAACATCACCGTTGCTATTTCTATCGTAACAATCAATCTAAAAAAATCTTATCGTTAAATATCTTTATTAGTGATAGAAAATATCGCCGTCACTAATATGACTGTTAGAGACGGCATTAGCGAAAGAAGAACTCTGTCACTAATTATTTTTTAATTTTAAAATTAAATTTTTAAAAAAAATTAAAAAAATATTAACGATGATATTTTTGTGGCTAATTCCATCGCTAATAATTATTAGCGACAAACAATGCCATCGCTAATGCCATCTCTATTTTTTTAATTTTTAAGTTAAATAAAAAAATTTAAAAATATTAGAGACGACGATATCGTCGCTAATACCGTCGCTAATAAGTATTAGCGATAATATTTTTTATCGCTAATACTATCACTAATAATTAATTTTATTTTTTTAAAAAATTAATAAAACTATATTTTAAAATTTATTTTAATTAATCATAATGAATTATGATTCCTAATACCTGTTATAATTAAAATCCAAAGATAATATACCAATAAAAATTAAAAATTAATTATATTATATTAAAAATATAAATTATATAATCTTTTTACAATCAGTATCAAAAAAAATATAATACATCAAAAAAAATTAAGTCTAATCCTCGTTATTGTCCGCCTCCTCCTCCTCCTGCTCCTCTCTAACAGCTGGTGGATGAGAGTCGGATGTTCCAGCATTCTGTAACGAAAAAATAAAATAATATTAGTAAATTTTAATACGGAGACGTATCTTTCGATACACTTTAATTTTCGAACAGATTATTTCGATATATTTTATTCGATGATACGGAGCTATAGATACCTCCGGCCCATCGATTGGATGGCTAGATTAAATTTTTAATTCCTAAATCTTCTTTCCAAATTCAAATCTAAATATATGAAGCTTCTAAATATGAAAACTTAAAACAAGTAAAATAATTTAGTAATATAATTATCTGATGTGATGGTTGGGACGACGAGCCCAGTCGGTCATGCAACTACAGGTCTCGAAGAAGCTCCATGATTATTTTGCGGATGGCATCCAAGAGGCTCTGACGTCACTGGTTCAGAAGCCTCTACACGACCTCCTTCGTGCATCGCTCCAGATCTGGGATGTTGAGGCTTGTGAGGATGTCGAAGGATATCGAGTCGATGAAGGATCGAAGCTGTGACCGAATCCTATGACCTGGCTCCTACTCACCCCTCCCCGGGTGGTGCTGAGCCATCCCTCAAGGTCAAGGGAGGACTGAGAAGATGGATCATTGCCGTATCTCTCAGCAACATACTCCGCATAACACGTCTGCACAGTTCAAAAATACATTAGTTCTAATATAAAAATTAAATCTTATAACAATTTAATTAGTAAATAAAATTTAAAGTTCTTACTGTGATCTATCACGATGTAAAATCTAAATAATCATCAGTCCTCCTAAACTGATGTGTGACCTCTCACAACTATAGCTGATTTGGTGGACGACCTAACTGCCGTATCGATAATAAATAAATAATTAAATTAAATTAATTAAACCATGCATATAAGAGTTTTTACAGTTCTAATGAAGAGTTTTGGTATAGATTTCTTACCACTCTGTCGACCACAATATGTGTTTCGACCAAGCCACCCATATGCCTGATCGGATCTTGCTGGGCAGTCCGATTCTGTCGGGCCCTTTACCACCTATCGGAGTACCCTTCGCTACTCCACTGGTTGCAGAGGGCCTGCCATATGTCCATCTGCATCCACTGATCTATGAAGGACCTCCAATCCGATGGTGACTAAAAATTGGTGTGCTGGATGGCAGACTGCCTGAGACTGTAGAGGCCATCTTAGAACCTCCATATGGCTACCTTCTCGAAGGTCCGATGACCAACCTCCTTGTTCTGAGGAGTCTCAAATCGGTAGTACTCCTACAAGATAGAAGCAAGTGTGTTTTAATATGTAATTAAAATACTAATATACTGAAAAATAAAAATTAAACTAGTTTTGACTTATCAGAAATATCTCCTAGACTGCATCACAAGCTCCCGATGGCCAACTCGAGAACTCATTCACCGATCCTGGCATCAATCGGCGTATGATCCCGATAACTACATGAGATGTAGAAGGCTCTCTGAATGTGTTGCAAAATTGATTTTGAAAAATAAATATTAACTCTAAAATTACTAAATTCTAAACATATTAATTGAGCATGTAATACTTACGAGCGACTTTGGATATGGATGATCGCTCTATCCTCCGATCGAGTTGGAGGTGCCGCGAGATGGGTGGGTCCTCGACCACAACACTGTATCTGAGAGTCGGCAGTCACTACTACATGCGACTGTGGGGTCACTGGTGACCCTCTATCCTCCAAACCTGAGCGCAAAATATCTAATATAAAGAATGTTATATTAGTTAATAAATGATAAAATAATATAAATAAAAATACATAAATTAAGTGTTAGAGCTTACCATCCGATGAGAGAGGTGCAGAACCATGCGAGCTGGCCGTGTGATCACTCTCTCCTCGAGATCTCTGTCCTCGACTGATGTGTCTCCGACCTCTGGAACATATGATATATGCTCTTTGACAATAAAAATAAATAGATTCACAAATTTATTAAACAATTATGGATGGTAATGTAAGATTTAAAATGATATAAGACAAGTAATTAAAATGATCCAAGAATTATATACTTAGCACTACTCATCGACTTCTTCAGATGTTTGGTATCCTTCAGAATCTTCTTCTGATTCTTTCTCTTCTTTCACCTCTTCCTTTTCTTCTTCCTCTTCTTCTCCTTCTTGGAGAAGATTGTCTTTTAAAACAATCTCAGTGGGATCTACTTCCTCATGTTAGCCATCTTTATATAGGAGAATTCCTGGAGCATCCAATTTCACATCATCAAATGATTGATAAACTCCTATTGTCTCATCCTCTTGAAAGCATTCTAGTAATTGGAGCTCTTCTTCTTCTTTGAATATGTAATGAACGGCTCGAGACTTAATTTTACATATAAGTCCACCAATCTTTTCTTTCTCTTTTCTTTGATGGAAAAGGAGTATAATACACTTGAACAACTTGTGCAACTAGTACAAATGGCTCATTGACATAAGCTTTTGATCCATATTTGATTTCAATAAACTTGTACCATGGATCAACCTTCATACCATTGTCGGTATCGAACCATTGGCACTTAAATAGAATGATACTATTACCTCCAATATAACTCATCTTAATCACTTCTTTGAGGATTCCATTGTAGTCACTCTCCACCTTATTTTCCCACCAGCTATCTTTTATACACACACCATTATTCATTATGCTTTTATAATTTTCATATTGCTGGGTGTGAAATTTGAAACCATTTACGTTACAGCCATTATAGCATGTCACGTATTTTTCAGGCTCATAATCTAATGGTCTCAGCTTCGTTGGTATGGACTCACTCTCTTGAATGACCTCTGTATTATAAAAAAAATAAATTAAAAAAATTAAAATATATAAAATGATAATGGATACTTATCAATTGATAGAACTAACATACAAAGTTCTCTGAGCACTGTATTGATATTTTTTCATCACTTATACTTGGATTTTCTCCTTTCAATATCTCATTATATTATCTAAACATGCATAAGATAAGTATACTGAAATAAGTGATTAAAAAATTGAGATTGTGATGAATACTTATAGGACATACGGGTCGACCTCCATGCAGTTTAGCAAAACATATGTTTCTGCCTATCAAACTTCAGTATCGGAGAAAATCCAATGAATCTCATGCCCAAATTCTCGAACGGGATAGATAAATATTGAGATCTCTCGCTCTGATCCCTTAGTATCACCGTCATCATTTCGGCCTACTTGAGTCAGCTTGATCTGCACACTGAGATTAAAGTAGTGTCGGCTGAAATTTGAAATCTCTTCTATTATATAAGCCTCCACAATAGAACTTTCGACTCGAACTTTATTTTTCACTTTCTTCTTGAGACTGTGCATGTATCTTTCAAATTGATACATCTATCTATACTGCACTGGATCTCTCACCCTAGCTTTATACGCCAGATGAATCACGAGATACTCCATGGAGTTAAAGAAGATGGGAGAGAATTATCTTCTCCAACTTGCATATGGTCTCTACACTACTAGCCTCAAGACTAAAGATATGATTGATGGATAGCTCGGTAGCATAAATGTCTCTGAATAGAAGGCTAAGCTCGATCAAAAAACTCCATATGGAGTTAGAAATGAGATCATGCGAAGTCAATGGGAGTAATTATTGTATGAATACATGGTAGTCATGGCTTTTTAACCCATAAAATCTGCAATCTTTGATATTGATGCATCGAGCTAGATTACTTGCATAACCATTAAAAAATTTAACGCTCTTACACCATTCATAAACATCCTTCAGTTGCTCCCTTGTTAAGGTATAAGATGCTTTCGACTTCAAAAATTTTTTAGGTGACACCTCAACCAGCTCTAATAGAGGACGCTTGCATATGTTCTTCATATCTACTCGAGCCTTAAAATTTTCCTTCGTTTTGTCCTTGTCATCCATAACAATGTAGAAAATATTATCGAATACATTCTTCTCGATATGCATGACGTCAAGATTATGATGGATCAAATTAGTGGATCAGTAAGGTAATTCTCAGAAAATACTATGCTTCACCTAGTTATGAGTTGTACCGAGCCTTCGAGGCTTCTGCTTGTCAAATTCAATATCAAACTGGACTTTGTCTAATTAGAATACCCTCTAAAACACTTCTATACCACTGAGATGCTGGGGCGCATGGTCCTTCTCTATCTTATTCTTCCTGAAACTGTCCCACTGCTTTCGAAAAGGATGCTACTTGAAGAGGAATTGACGATGACAATCGAACCAGCAGGACTTATGATCATGCTCAAGCTGAAATGATTTTGTATTCTCCATGCAATAGGGACATGCTAGCTTCCCATGAGTGTGCCATCCTGACAGCATCCCGTAAGCGAAAAAATCACTAATGGCCCACATCAATGCAGCCTTCATTACAAAATTCTGCTTCTTCGATGCATCAAAAGTACGAATGCTATCTGACCATAACAATTTCAGCTCATCAACAAGAGGTCTTAGATATACATCAATGCTTCTACTAGGATGTCATGGTTCAGAAATGACTAATATAAGAAAGATATTATGTTCTTTCATGCACATCCTAAGTGGTAAATTGTATGAAGTGATAAAGACTGACCAATATGAGTAAGGGGCTGCTGCATGACCGAACGGTATAAAACCATCCATAGATAGATCCAACCGAATATTGCATGATTCCTAAGCAAATAAAGGGTGGCAAGCATCAAATTGCTTCTATGCCTCACTATCCAATGAATGACACATCATATCGGGGTGCTTGCATGGTCCTTCTTTGTGCTATCTCATCTGTCTGGCAGTACTCTTGAATAAGTAGAGTCTCTAAAGTCTAGGAGTAAGGAGAAGGTATCGAAGAACCTTGTATGGTATGTCCTTCTAATGTCTATTCTTTTACCTCGACTTAAATCGGCTTACACTGCATATGCCGCATGAGCTCTTCCATTGGTCCTTCTTTTAGAAAAGCATGCAACCATTACATCATGCATCTATCTTTTCATATCCCATGCCCAACACTTTCACCATTTTCTTCGAAGCATAGAAGCTCCCAACAAGCTTCTCGTCCTTTGATAGTATTTTTTTTATTATTGCAACCATCCTATCATAATAATTGATCGTCATATTAAACTCGACCTTCAAGTTCAACAACTCTGATACAATTGATAGTATAGTATGTGTTTCACATCCCGACCATAATGGTTCATCAGCATCTTTCAGCATACAATAGAAATCACCATTGCCAGCTTCTGGATCGTCCTCCACATCTCAGTTAAATTCAGGACCAGCCGCATCCATAACCATATCTATCATTCTATCTGTGCCCATGTCCTACTCAGCTCTAACCCTTGCAACTTTCTCCCACATCTCTTCATGCAGGTACCAATGCTTATAGTGAGCATAAATCCACTTTTATACAAATGAACAGTAATTGTATCCCTATCAAATATTTCTTTATTGCCACATCTGTTACAAAGGCAACGAGCCCGTCCTTGATGTAAGAGTGTCGCATTTTCAAAAATAAAATCACAGAAGGACTCTACACCCTTCATGTATTCAGCAGAAATCTTTTCGTCGACTATTCGACGGTCCATTCAACTATGATCCATGACAGACTATCTAAGAATTTTGCATATACATAAATATAAGGTAATTGCTAAATACTATTTTATCATTCAAAATAGCTTACATAGTAAATGCATCCCATCATCAATTAATAGGTAAAGATAGGCCCTATTCCATTCAGAAAATACATTAATTGTATAGGTCCATTACAGTAATCAAACAATACGCAACAAGAGTCGAAAAAAATTTTTACAGGATTTTACTTTAGTTCTCTCGTGTAGGAGGAACAAAAATAAAATACTGTCTAAAATTTTTTTCAAACCCTCAACATACCGTTTGATTACTGTAATAATCTATAGAATTACTTACATTTTTTAAACTATCCATAATGGATAATCAATTGACCAATGTATATAATTCTTCCATTCGTATAAAAATAAATAAATAAATAAATATATTAGAATATGTACATCAATCAATTAATAAATCTATCACTTCATGCAATACAAATTTTATTAAAATTAATGCATAAGTAATGCTGCCCAGTACCTTCCATCGGCCTAAGCACACTGGGCACGTGAGGACTAGATACCTTGGATGCCAGCTGTGACCCGAGGCTCGGACACGCAGGACATGCTCAGACCCCGTGTTTGCAATGCTGTCCGGCACCTTTCCTTGATCCGAGCACTCTGCATGCCTAGACTCAAATCCCTTGCATCTAACTAATTAATTAACTTTTACTGATAGTATTAGCCGTCACTAATGCCGTCACTAATAGTAGACAATAATAGCCATCGCTAATGTCATCGCTAATACTCACAGATGTACTGATGCGGGGATGAATCGCAGGGCAGGGGTGATGAGGCAAGGCCAGGGCGGCTGGCTCGGGGCTGCGGGTTGGGGGCGCGGGGGCTGTGGTGGGTGGCGTGGTAGGGGTGGGGCCACGGGCTGGGGGTGACGTGGTCGGCGAAGTGGGGCCATGGGCCGGCAGGGGCGGTGGGGTAGGGGCCGCGAGGGCAGCAGGGTCAACTCAGGGTCGGGCCGACGAGGTCACAGCGGCAGCAAGACACTGGAGAGGGAGATTGGGGGGTGGGAATGGTAGAGAATGAGTGAGGAGAGAGAAATTTTTTGATTTTATAAAAGGCAAACTATTAGCGACGGCAAACTTTCCATCACTAATACCGTCGATAACGTATTAGCGATGAAAATTTTCTTCACTAAAACTAAAAATCCATCGCTAATATTTTTATTAAATTTTTAAAATATTTTTTTTTTAAAATTATCAATGATGATATAAATTCTATCATTAATACCATCACTAATAAATTAGCGACGGCAATACTGCTGTCGCTAAAAACCATCGCTAATTATCTCTCTACACCTTCATAAACATCTGAATATGGTATAATTTTAAAATTTAAAATCTATCTTCACCATTCATTATCTAAATAATTATTGTTAGAATATCGTCACAAAAAATCACCTCGATCCAACAGTCCTAGCTATATCAATCGATAAAATTCAATTTCGATGGCCACGAACGACTGCATGATGATCTAATAGATCAAGACCATCGATGGATTAAAAAATTTACAACGATAATCTCGATGATATTTATAACATACTATCAAAATTTTATTTTAATCAGACATCATTATCATAGTCAATTTAGTATGGGATGATTTCGATCGTTAAATGAAAAATGAGTAATCTAAAGAACAAACGACGTCCTATTAAGACAATTTTTTAGATAAATGATTTTTGCTACTACTTTAATCATTTATACGATGGTGATCATAAAATCTAAACCGCACATATATGAACCATCTACATTAAGCAGATCTTACAAAAGCACAAGTATAATTACTTAATAACTTCAAGAATGAGTAGCAAAAGATATATAGTTTTAAATTGTTCATATACGCACATTTTGAATTTTACGATCACCATCGTACAAATGATCAAAATAGTAGCAAAAATCATTATCTAAAAAATTATCTTATAATCGGATGCTGTTTGATCTTTTGATATCTTATTTTTTATTTAACGGTTCAAATCATTCCGTACTAAATTGATAATGATAATGATGTCTGATTGAAGTAAAATTTTAATAATATATTATAAGTATCACCAAGATCATCGTTGTAAGTTTTCGGACCTATCGGTTGTCTCTATCTTTCAGATCATCATGCAGTCGTTCATGATCATCGAAATCAAATTTTATTGATCGACGTAGCTAGGGCTATTGGATCGAGATAGTTTTTTGTGACAATACTCTAATGATAATTATTTAGACGGTGAAGATGAACTTTAAATTTTAAAATTATATTATATTTTAAAAAAATAAAAAAATAATTATATTCTGCATTGAGTATTAGCGACAGCAATTACCGTCGCTAATACTCTTCCTACCGTCGCTAATAATTTTAATAATAAAAAATTTTATTTTTTACGATGGAAAATACCGTCGCTAATAACTATAGCTAATGATTATTAGAGACAATAGTTGCCGTCGCTAATACTCTTTTCGCTGTCACTAATAATTATAATAAATAAAAAATAATATTTTTTGCGATGACGAATGTCGTCGTTAATGATTATTAGAGACGGTAATTGCCGTCGCTAATATTTTTTTCGTCGTTCCAAATAATTTTAATAAATAAAAAAAATTTTGCGGTGATAGAATTTTTGCCATCGGTAACACCATCGCTAATAGAAATATTAGCGATGGCAAAAATGTCATCATTAATATCTTAATTTATTGTAGTGGGGAATGATGTGCAAAATATCTTGGTATAATTTTGCTGTGGCATAACCTGGATATTTTGATCAATTCACAACTTAATGCGATCTAAATAAAACATATTATACAACTTTAGGAACTAATACATAAACCTAAAAATTGAGGAAATAATTAATAAGGAGATTGTTTCATGGATGATCAGGGATGCAAACATTTCTAATTTGTTGCAATTGTGCAGTCCTTATTTCAGGCTCTCCATCGTCCATTTGTTTCCGGCCAGGGACGGTGACAAGGCCCATAGATATTTTTTGGGCACATCCATCCATGACAGACCTGCACCAAAGCTCATGTTACATCGTACCCTAGAGGTTGAGATTGAGGACCACCACTGCCGGGCCGGCCATGGTTCAGGTGATCAGGACCGGTCGGGGGCCTCGTCCATAGGATCCGTAGGAGAGAAGGAACCACACATCCTCCACCTATTTGAAACAGGAGGTGGATCAAAAAAACTCAAGATCATTTACAGTGCCGTGTTCATAATATGCAGGAATCCATGATTATCATTAAATAATGAGATCGAGGATATCATAATTTTTATAAACAAATATTATAATTTTTTAAAAATATATATCATAATTTTTAAAAAAAATATTTTTATCATACAAAATTTTAAAACGAAAAAATCAATCTGCCGGCACTAAATGTGCATTGAGAAACTGACTACGTGAATCAATCGGATAAGATGGTACGTTTCATGTCGAATTTTTTATACTGTCTGCGGTGCATAAAAAATTTCTCTGATCATCTAGTGAGTGCTTCATCAATATTGTCCTCAACAGATCCGCATTAACTTTTAGGACAGGAAATTATGCAACCCAACTTTAATTTGTTTGATAAAGAAACGAAATTGTGCAACCACTGAGTGTCCAAAGGATAAAACTAAGCCTAGATCTTCACATTCAAATGTACCTGAACTTGTAGCAAAATAATATCTATCTCTTGTACATGAAAAAACAATGCAAATAAACTTCTAAAATGACAAACCACAATCATAAGTAGAGGAAGCGCAACATGGCAGATCTTGAGTTCTTTTTCCCACAAATAACCAGTAAGAGACATACCCAACTCAACCATCCACCGTCTCCAAAAAGTGGGACTAAACTTTCCCACACTCTAGATCATGTTAGAAGTTCCAATACCAAGAAATGTTCTTCTTGGTGCTTAATGATCTTTGATATCTAAACCAAGTAAGAGGATATCCAGCTGCAAGAAAACATAATTTTTGGCATATAATGGAGATCACTATAATGCAAAGGATAATCACATAAATAAGCCTCAAAAGCCTTTCCACTGATGCCTCTGGATAACTGGATGTCGCGCATGTTCGCTGATTTGTGGCGAAGGATTAACAAAGCCAGTAGCAGACCTTCTTCCTCCAGCTTCCTTGTTTAAAGAAATCTCCTCCCGAGACAATGGCGCAACTAAGTAGTTCCTGGAAGATAACTCACCGGGAGGGCTTTTAAAGGGTTTTAAGAAAATTATTAAATTCTTAGCAATGCCATTATTTCAAGTTAGGTAAATTATTTCAGCCCAAAAATAAACGCTTGCAGACCCTCTTCTTATAAGAAGGGATAACCCAAATTTCTCCCCCTCTCAGCTTATGAGGAGGCTTCACCAAAACCAAACTGACCATGGTCATAAAGATATAATTAAGCTTCTTCTTAGGTAAATTTTTTGTGATTATATTTGATCCACTCATTTCAGCGTACACGGACTTGCTAAGAGCAACAAGTCATACTCCAAAACATTTAAAATTTACGGATACTTAGATATTGAATGAAGCTAAATTTTGGTTTGTTGAATATGTCTCGAGTTTACACGCTCTAGAAAGGTTAAAAAAAAAAAAAAGATGTTTTCCTAGACCAAAGCAAGGGAAATAGAATGTAATGAGCAAACCAAGTAGAGCAGGGGAAAAAATTCTGTCCATTGGCATGCATATCCTATTTGAGTCATATGAATAGTTAGCCAATGGTGCTAATCTAATTATTATAGGACACTAGTTCGGGTCCAAATCAACTTACTCTATTATATATATATATATATATATATATATCTCTTTTGTAATCATACAAAGAATAAGATAGTTGAGTGTTCTAAAGATCAGATATGATGGAGGCTAAGTTTTGTGAGGAAATCTTATGCTATGTAATTTTCAATTTTTTTTATTAGAACTTTTGCATTTTTCTACTCATTGACATAGGTTAATAGACTGAACCACATAAATATTATGTACTCTTATTATTTTCTTGTTTTGTTATTCTTTCTACTTGTCACAACATAATTCATGTTAAGATAACCCCAGGAGAAAAAAAAAAAGAAAGAAAGAAAGATATGACTCGGTTGGTTTAGCCCAAATTTTTATTATGAATCTCTTCATCAAAAAGTGCTAAAAAAAATCTAGTCTTATAAAATGTTTAGTTAGATTGTTGAACATACTCGACCTCTATGGTAGATAAAATAATATGTTTGCTGCTTGAAGTTTTATCATGATAGGTGCTAGTACAAGAGTTTTAGAATCAGTGAAATCAACCATATCTTAATTTATCCACCAGCCATCTAGCATATGCTTGAGATTTCAAAGCACATAAATGATTGGGAGAACCTATGACAACTAATTAAGTCCAGCCTGCTGCAACCAATGTCTCTTGGCGGATTGGAGAGGAACCTTTTAAAAAAACCAACTAGTTAAGCTACTGCAAGCCTCATGTTTCTTACTGATGGCAAAGGGTCGTGCTGGATTGGACATGAATCAAGCTTGTGTCAGCTCAACCTCGGTCATCAAGGGCCTACTAGATGTGGTAAAAACATGTCTAGAGAAGCAGCACAAAGGTGCATGAACAAGAGAGAGAGAATTATCAGTGCCACAAGGAGAGCATTCATAGCAAAGCTTATTGTTTTTTTTTTTTTTTTTTTTTTTTTCTCTCTCTTTTTTTTTGAAAAAACATCCTCTTTTGACAAGAGTGGCTCATAAATTTGTATCATGATTTTTTTTTTTTTTTTTTATGAACCATACTTTGTTAAAAGAGGAATTAAAAAACTAAAAAAAAAAATTGAAGGATACAGTTCTTTAGGACAAATTATGAAAACATCCGTTGCGAAAACTCATTCGATTCTCCAGTACAAAATTTTTCTTACTAAAGAAATGCATGTTTTAGAAGAGAAATGAAGAAAAAATCATTTAACTTGCTCGCTTTCCTTCATGTAATTTTCACTAATTACTTTTTGTATCAATCTATCATTCACTATTTTACTAGCTAGCTCTTCAAAACCATTTCTCATGGAACATAATGCGCATTACTTTCCTTTCTCCTCGCCTTTTCTTTGAACCAGTGATACAGTGAAAAGGAAAATGAATATGTTTGCTTGTTTGCCCTCTCCGAGTTCTACATAACTCCAAGATACTTTTTCTTGTTTCTTATCTAGAAGGGGTGTAATATCGATACGATCAGTTGGGATTGATATCTTATTTCTGATGAATAGTATGTTCTTTGTGATTTTGAATCACTTAGTTGATTTATCTATTTATCTTTCGACTTAGTTTTGTTTTCTTGCTTGAGAAGTACTTAGTTGACTAAGGGCTAGCTAATGTTATTTATCATGACATATATAGCTCTCCAAAGTGAAGCAGTTGAAATCAAAAAGAAAACCTACCTACTAATAAAGCAGGTCTCAGAATGACCCAATATTCTTTTCAATAGTTTCTCTATGGAGAGAGTATTCTTGGATAGTGGCCCCGGAGATAGATCTAGGAAAGCTTTCTGCTTTTCTTAGTTCAATACTATAACAAACCTTTCTTACCACAGGCTTGTAATGACATGGATATACATGGCAAGCTTGCCACAGATGTCGTGCATTTTATATGCTGATTTCGTTGTCAAGATCCATTCTGAACCAAAACAATCCTTGTAGCATCCCAACTTGGCCATTATGTTGTTTTAGCATGCTTAGCTGCCTTCCATACACTTTGAGCCACCAAACAATGTCCCAAATTTTCAATACATGGGCTCAAGTAGGTGAAAATTTGAAGAACGTTCTCCCTTGATACACATTTAAGCATTTAGATTTCACAAAACTTTTAACTAGTATATATTGGTTACAAACTCTTTTGTGCTTAAGAATGCCAATAGGTACTTCTGTATCAAAAACAAGGGAGAGGGAAAATGGATCATCTTGCTTCATTGTTGAAAGAGAGACGGATGTGCCATATTCCACATGATTTCTTAGGAGATATCTGGTTTGGGATTCTTCTCTTTGATAGCTTGATTAGATGGTTAAAACCATCAGATAGTCCAAGAGTTATAACTGTGTAAGAAGACAGGAATCCATGTGAGTAAATACTATTTATTACACGCGCTCGCGCAAAAAAACAAGACACAGAAAGAAAGTAAAAAAGGTCATTACACTGCTGCATGGACGTGATTGTATGGCTATTTTAGGAAATCTATCTTTACCTCAATGGTACAGATGGAAGATGAACTCTCCCAAAAGACAAATCCATGAAAAAATTCCCATCAGCTGCAGATGAAGTTTAGGGAGCAAGAAGAATAGTTAGAATTTGGAAAGGAAAGAAGAGGTTCCGATTTGAAGCTTCATCATGAGGGCATCTTTTCATTCATGATGAAAGAGATGCCCCCATCCTTCAACTCATTCATGGTGAAAGAGATGCCCCCATCCTTCAACAAGACAAAACATCCAGAACTGCACACAAGCCCATCCAAGGACTCATGGAACAAAAGATGAGATGAGATCTAATAATTGTTTGATTCCAACATGTGTTTGGAATTCTCCCTAACACGGATCTGAAAGAAATATAAGATGTGTGTGAGAGAGAGAGACAGAGGAGCATGTAACATACTACTTCTGAATAGATGAATAGAACCGCTAGCCTTCAGAACTTCAGAATAACATATAGTTCTTCCTTTTTGGTCTCTCTCTGTAATTTCCCACAGCTTTATTGAACTGCAATTCAAAGCCCCTAGCATGCAAGGATGGATGCAGTTCAAGAAAGCTGTGGAAGACTACAAAGAGGGCCATATAGACAGATAGAAAGATAGAGAGAGAGAGAGAGAGAGAGAGAGATGATGAGAAATGGAGGAAGAACAGAAAGGTATGGCTCAAGGCTAAGGTTGCACAGGGCTGAGACGAAGGGAAGAGAAGAGGTCTATTTATAGGTGAGGAGAGGCAGGGGGAAGGGGGGCGTAGGGTTGGGTGAAAACTGAGGAACCAATCCCGAGAAGAATTTAGGCCAGAACCGAACTCACCTCCCCTTTTCTTCCTATAAAAATAAAAAAGAAGGCATATACTACACCCATAGAGCCTTCTTCAAGGAAAAGAAATTAAGAAAAAAGTTACAGCGTTGGAAAGGTGATGGAAGACTTTTGGGTCATCAATTTGAAGAGTTTAGTAATGGAATGCCGACATTACAACTTTTTTTATGTGCATTATCGAGTTCAGAGTGTGGTTTCTTGGTTGTGGCTGATGCTGAGTGGAGGCCACATAAATAAATCCAGCATGTTCTCATGTGAGCCTGCACATTTATACAACATTACAGCAGAGCACATTTTGTCCTGCAAAACATTAATTATGAAATTATAAATTCTCTTAGTACTAGGTAAAAAGTGCATTCAGATACAATTTTCATCCAATCCAATCCAAATCGGACCTAACCCAACCCAAGGTATAAACATGCGAGTTGTGTTTTTTGGTCCTACACCCGCATAATATCCTAATCCAATCAGGTACGAATGTCAAACACCTAGTCGATCATCCAATCAAACTTCAGTAGAAAACCTTGCTCAGAAAACCTAGTTTGCTAAATCAAGATTCTATTCGAACAAAACTTAGAGATAAGACGTAATCAAGCTTGAGAATTAGGTGTAGATTATATAGTTAATTCTAACTTAGATCAAATTCGAATCGATCCAGATCTAAATAATTAGATTCAATCTTGTTCAACAAAATATGGACTCCACTTGAAAATGACTTGAAAACAAACTTGATCTAATCCGATCCATTGAACAATTCTGATATAAGTGAAACAATTGCACATCCACTGCTAATGATGTCAAGTGGACATGGATCTTGCTCAAACATTAGTGGGAAACTGTATCATTAATGAGCTGCAAAACTAGAATTCTAAATAATTCATGTACATGAGAAGAAGATGCATGAGGCCAGCACACTGAAGGAATTTAGAATTTATTCTTGACAACAAACAACACATTGCATCCCAGAACAAATATCCAGACAGACTCTCTCTCTCTCTCTCTCTGTCTACCTTCGCACCTCGGAAATCCGTGCACAGCGGAAGTCGGACGCTGTCAGATCCCTCGGGAACTCAGCACACACAACCATACTCTCATGGATGTGATGGTGTTGATACCTCCAACGCGGCAGCCGGATCAGACGGTGACGGTGGGCCGCAAGGGGGACATCACTCTGACCCACGATTAACCTTTTCCATTACTTAAGCATAAATTAATTAATTAATTCAAGACCCTTTCTGGTTCCATTAATTAACTAATAAACAATTATTTGCTATGTATTAGGAATAAACAAAGGTTTTAGGTGGATCTGCTCACCTCCCACGTTACGTTAGAGCCACCATAGCGGGCCAACACATGGGGGCATGTGAGGGTTGGGCCAGGGGCCCACTACTTTGCCCTTTTTATTTTAGAAAGATGAGGAGAGAGAAGGAGAGGTGTGAAATCTCACTCCGTTTATTTCGGACGGAGGTCGAGTTGTCGGGCGGAAGTGGCAGACACTTCGCCGTGGTTCCGCGCGCGCGGAGCACCCGCCTCGAGGTCCGGTCTCAGGTACTAATTAACGGCCGTTATAACGGTTTGTCGCCCTACCGCGTTTTATCTTATTTTATTTAAAAAAAAAGCAAATCATTATTTACTTTTATAATAAAAATAGTAACGGTCGACTGCTGCCACAGGTATCACTAGCTACTACAACAGAATAATAATAGGTAGTAATAATAAATTAGTATCATTGTTTGCTCTTTGGTTAAGTCATAGTTCACCAGATGAAAAATAATTTTCTTTTCTACCAGGTGTAAAAATCTCAATTATTTAATAATACTAAATAATAATATTATTTTAAATTTTTCATTAAAGACATAATAGCTGATCATGGAAGGTTTCAGAAATCTTTACAGCTGCATCATATGGTGTTAATCATTCAATAAAATCTTTAAGCTGAGTATATATCCACAACTCAATGCCAATATGGCATCAGAGGATCGGTGCAATCATGGGATCTGGCGAAGTGCTTGACATATTTATATGATTAACTAGCACCAGGTGACATTTTTCCATGTTAAAAAGGAGTTTGCGAGAGACATTTTGTAACTCCCAAGCTTAATATTATTTTATTGTCTCCTGCCCGACACCAATAGCTGGGTTTGTCGATTTGATTTGCCAACAACCGCAACAAAAATTTAGGGTCATGTGAGATTGATTTGTCAACAACCACACGCCTATGTTTTGCTTCGGAGGTTTGTACTATGTCGTGGCATGGCGTGCATAGCTTGGCCTAGTGTGGCATGTTCTAGGACTCATTAATCTAAGAAAAATAATTTAGAGACGTGCCTTTGTGTTTGAAAAAAAATCTGAATATTTTTGTCAAAGATTTTTATTCAAAAAAGTTTGAAATTTTAGTGATTTAAAGGGCATGAAATATGTTGGATCTAGCTTGGTCATCATTTGCTTAATTTAATACCTTGCAACGGACTCAACCTTAGCCCCCATTATATATGTTATTCTTAATCCTTTCATGGCTTCCATGTATGAATGTTGGTCATCATTTCTCTCTTTCTTAATTTACTATCTCGATGGCTCCATTATTATACTCTTCTAATTGCGCTAAATAAACAAGAAGATGATTGCTTGGGTGAGATGTGCTTAACATTTCTTTATGTTAGCTTGTAGGAGGCCTCCATGATTACTCTCTCGTAGCTGGGCTAAATGAATGGAGAACAGGATATCTTGGCTAACGTGTTCAATATATCTTTGTTCTGGCTTGTACTAGGTCAGCATTCCAACTAGAAATGTTTGGCTAGTTAATATGTATAATGGACATTAAAGGTGATGTGACAAATCAACAATAACCACTCAATAATTTAAAGGATGTGTGTATAAATAGTAGTTTCCAAGTAAAATCGTCATTTTTGAGTTTGGCCACGGTAACAAGGATCCCCGTTGAATGCTGCACTAGATAGCCACATGTCTACATAAATCTTCTCCCGAGCTCACTCTTAATTTATGTAACTAAGAGTTAAACTATTAGAAGAATTCTAAACCATCACAGCTGTATGGACATGCACTTAGATTATACCCCTTCCTTTGCACAATACTCATAAGTCTTTCCCAATTATGTCATGGTTCTTATACAAGTCACATGAGCCAACTAAAAGGAATCACGGTTGATAAATTAAAGACATGTTTGCTTAACAAAATGGGGATTTTTGCATCCTCCTATGTATCATGGTTGATAAATATGGCTGTTTTTTTTTTTTTTTTGGTAGAAAGATAAATATGGCTGTTTACTGTGAGGAAAATATAGGCCCTATTCTCAATAACATTGCTTATGGGGATCAAATGATGCAGTATGGTCATGCATGAATGTAGGTGCAGTTGTATGATATATAATTTTCATTTTAGTTGAGATTTTTATTGTGAATCTTCACCTTGGTCTCGGCTAGATGCATCCTCCGCACAGACCGAACTATGAAAGATGGGCAGTGGCTGAACTATTGCTGAGTACATCCCATCGGACTAGCGGTGGTGGTTTTCAGTCCTCGGCCCTTATCTGGAATGTCAACTCAACTATGGACGAGCTACGAGCTATTGTAGCTCGTCCATGATCGAGCTATGTTCTTCTTCAACAGAGCCCACCTCCTTTCTAAATTGGAAAAGTCTAGATAAAGAAAGATTCCTCCACGATCGAGTCTCCCACAAAAGAAAATAACTTCTTCGAATCAATCTATACGCCAAATCTAGAAAACAATCATGACTTAAGCTTTCGACTATAAATAAATGAGCACAGAGATCCTCAAAGTAAGCTCTCGACTCTCAATTTTTTATTCTCATTGTTCTCCATTTTCTGACTTAGGCGTCGGAAGATTTTCATCGGAGAACATCACGGTGATGATTTTTTGCAGATATTCAGGTAGAGCTCTAGCGACAGCATCACTTCGGACATTCTCACCTCGGCAGTCCGATCTCAGGTAGGAGCGGGGACAAGGAGCAACACTTTCAATAGAAGATACCAAAATCAGTTTATTCTCAAAAAAAAATCAAAATCAATAATATGATTTTATCTAAATTACTTTACATGAGTCAATGTTTCAATATCTCAACATTTGCAAAATCATTCAACACTTTTCTCCTTCTATCTTGATAAATTGATGCACCCTTTCACCTTCATCTTGATTGCCAACCTAGATAACAATCTTAATATTCCCTATTTAATGAACCAAATTCACCCAAAAGTTCGATTATTTGGCCATGTTGCATCTTCTCAACCTGCAGCCCTTTAGGACATCCCATCTAAAAGCAAATCTGTGGAGCTACATCCTAACCTTTCTTTTAACTTCTATTTTGATCGATTTCTTTTAGTTCTTCTTAGTTTCTATAAAATATTTTTAAAAAAATCAAAAAAAAAAAAGAAAAAAGAAGAAAGAAAGGACTTCTTAGTTAGACAAAGAATTCTAACATTTAAGAAATACATACATGCAAAAAGAGGGGCAGGAGGAACACGACAGGAGAGAAAGGAGTGGGAAGAAGCCAAAAAGCCATCTCATTCTTTGGTAATGTTGATTTCCGACTAGAAAAAAAAAAAATCACCAAGGCGCACTTAATGTGTACAATAGCATAAAGGACAGCACACCTTATTCTCCCTTGTGCTAGCGCACGTTGGCAGAACAATGAAAGATAACTATATTTGTCATGTAGCACGACATGGATGCTCATGCTTTAGTGGACAAGCCATTTAATTATGGATTGGCGTGTTCCTCATCTGACCATATATCAAAGAGGACCACTTGCCCATCATACAAGTAAAGCTGGCCATCACCATGCATGGTTACGCCCCATCTTGCACTTCTGTTTTTAATCCGACTCCCAGCTATGGAGCCTAATCAAAGATCAGTAGTTAATTTGGCAAGCTGATGGAAGATAAACCATTGAAGTCGAAATATTTAGGGATGCATCATTCAATGCTAACATCCTTCTCTAAAAGAAGGAGGTCTTACATCAGCTATGCATTAGATAGATCTTCGATACTTATACGAACCTAAGAAATCTAAATAATACCTTCCAACTAGTCTTTTTTTGATGAAGTTTTGGATTGCTATAAATGATATCCGGTATATAGCTTATTTGAACTAAGGGACAATGTAGCATGTAGTATATTCGTGATAAACTCTAGGAAGACTAGGATCTCTAGTTCATCCTTTGGCTGATAACAGGTTGGTACAACAACATAGATGCGGCATCCAAACATCAAGCCCTGTTCTCTTTGATCAAGTTCAATCCAAAGGGCAAGAAAGGAAGTGGCAGCTGCTTTGTGTTGGCTCTGAAGCTCTAAAACTCCTCTGAAAATATTGTCTCATCATTGTATTTAGAGATGCGTATCCTCATTGGTTAGCAAAACTTATTCGCTTGCACTTATATGAGTTAGGATTTTTATCCTTTTTTTTTCCAAAAAAAAAAAATCCTTTAAAGGCAGTGGCACTGCAATAAAGAAGTCTAACACAAGAAAAGTTGCAGGGATGGTGTATAACTACCCTCTGAAGGCTTCGTTTTCAAGAATGACTCTACCATCTCATAGTGAAGTTAACATTGAAAGCTGCTATATCTCTTTTTATTCAAAGCTTGTGAATGTGGATTTGTTTTAACCACCCAACTCCACATCCTTTGAGAGAACTGACATCTTATTGGCTCCAACTTGGAATCCCTTCCAAAACATAAGCTAAGGAGAGGTGTTGTACCTATAGATCCACATCCTATGCACATCGCCTACTTCCCAACTCGATATAAGTGGGTTCACATGTGCATGCAGCGGAATTACCTGGCTCTAAATATTTTGGGAATGATTAACCTCCCCACCAGACTATAGACTAAGTCATATATTAAGAGTTTTCTACTTGGATACACATATGTTCATTAGAAAATCTCCTGTCTTCCCACCGGAGTTACTTCCAAAGCTAAATCATGAGGTAATCTTCAGTTTCTTTCTCTGTTTCTTTCCCTCGCATAGAGGACGTGACATGCATTCTTTACATCATGTAAATTCTATCCTATCAGTTTCTCTCTTCAAATGATTGTACAATGTTTCCAAGGCCAACTACCATGTCCTTCAACACATATATAGTAGGGTCCCTGGCCTAGAATGGCAACAGGAGTAGGTTTGTCAGCCTCTTTAATATGGAACCGTTGGGGCCAAGTGTGAAATTCTTATGCAAATGATCACTGTGATAAGCTTCATGAGAGACCTTGAGGACTAATTAATCCGATATAAGACCAAATTTTGTGGGAGCATTGTAACTTGATGATGCGATGTTCTCTATTTCGAATCGGCAGAGGATTGGCCATTGCATTTGCCACCATATACTTTTCTCTTTTGCCACCTGAGAATTCCCGGAGAGATGTACTCCATGGTACTGCCTCAAGGTGGTTGTTTTGCTGGCTCGGTTGATGACACCAAGAAGTGAGAAAAAACTGGTGCCCATTTTCTGAAGGCTGTGGTGGCCTACGGTCCAGTCATGACTCGTGCAGGAGTTTGGTTTATTGATGAGGACGCATGAAGCAGACAGGATTGTCAACTTTGCTACAGCTAAGAAATGTTTTGAGGGGTTACACCATGCAAGGTCCACAATCTCCACTAAAATTGTCTTCAAGCAATCCCTAGCTAAAAGGTATACACCTCATCTATGACTAAACTCACTCATTCTTTCTTTGTCCTCTTAAATCTTAATGACTTAGCTAGCATTTTTTTCTCTTTTTTTTGGTTTTAATACAACTTGGAAATGACCATCTCTGCCACCGGTAACATAAGTCAGTTATCAACTCGGGAATGTCAGAAGACATAAGTTGTTAAGAAATATGCCTCAAGATTCAGTCTACATTGAGCCCATAGCGAGGTCCAGGACGAAAAATGGAGTCCAACGAGCTCAAAAACAACTCAATCGGAGTCCAAATGGAAAAAATACATGCGAAAGAAGATTCGAAGCAATGACACGGTGCATGTGGCGGCGAGGGACCCAGCGTGCGGACGGGCCCAGCACGGGCACGCGTGGCTCAGGCACGATCGGGCCCAGGCGCAAGCGAGCCCAACGCGGACAGCGCGCGGGCGTCCCAAGCCCAGCACTCGTGCTATCCACCATAGACTGTGATGCGCTGGGCGGTCCATGGGACTATTGTGGATTGAAGTCGTGGTCCACGTGCAGTTCAGAGACTTTTGTGCACGATCGGACGATCCAGAATGCAGCCGATCGCAATCGGACGGCTATGAGCGAATTCGAGTGTGATCAGGTGATCTATGGCCCTATTTTGCACAATCGGATGGCTCTGGTGCGAGCCGATCACGATCGGACGGCCAAGGATGATTCCAGGCTTGATTGAGACTCATTTCCTACTGAAATAGTATTTTTATAATTTTGGAGTCTATATGACTCCAATTGACGAACCGTTTGTTGCGTTGGAGAGATGGTAACATCTTGGAGGTGCAGAAAGGCTTCAACAGAAGTTTCAGAGAGCTTTTGTGAGGGTTTTGGAGTTTTTTTATGAGAGACTCTTATACAAAGGTTGAATGGTGAGTTCCTCTTGTATTGATCTTATTTTATTCTCTCATAATGAAGCTTGCACGCCCCATGGAGATAGGCTTGAGGCCGATCCACATATTTATATTGTGTTTCTTATTTTGTTTCTTCTTTCTTCCTACTGCACCGTGTAGCACCGGATCCTGGGGGCGCTACAGTTGATACCAGAGCAAGGTGGTGCCAGAGTGTAGGTTGCAGCGATAGTGATCGAGATAGAAGATAGAGAAGATAAGCACAATCAAGGTGGAGATCAACTGATTTGATGGAAAGAATAATTTCTCCTTGTGGCAGGCGAGGGTGAAAGACGTGCTCATCCAGCAAGGATTGATCGATGCTCTCTTGTGCGATGAGAAGCCGACTACTATGGAGGTGCAAGATTGGAGGAGGCTTCAGATGTAGGCGTTGAGTATGATCCGCTTGTACCTAGCGGATGAGGTGGTAATCTATGTGCTTGACGAGACTTCTCCGACGGTGCTGTGGTCGAAACTTGAAGAGTTGTACATAGCGAAGTCTCTCACCAATACTCTCTTTCTCTGGAAGCAGTTCTACCAGCTGTGAATGACTGAGGGATAGAGTGTATAGGAGCATCTCAGCCACTTCCAGAAGATCCTCACCGATCTCCTCAGCGTTGGCGAGAAAGCTGAGGAGAAGACCAGGTCGCTGGTCTTGCTAGCGTCGCTTCTTCCTTCGTATGAGTCTTTGGTAACTGCTCTTCTAGTAAGGAAGAGTACCATCAAAATGGACGAGGTTACCGCAACGATTCTCCAGAACGAGGTTCTCAAGAGGGAGAACCCAGCTTCGAGCTCAGGTGGTGGCAGCTTAGCTTTGGTGGTTTCTGAAGGAGTAGGAAGTGGTAGACAAAGCGACAGAAGATCGCGACGAGGGCGGTCAAAGTCTAGGATGAGAGACTTAAGCAAGATCAAATGTTACCAGTGTGACGAGTTGGGACATCTAGCCAGAAATTGCTCTCAACTCAGAGATCGGACTAGAGCTACTGCAGCGACGGTCAATAGCAATTCAGAAGGAGATGTCTTGGAGATATCTGATAAGGTATCTACTTCTTTCCTGCAGTGGATTTTAAATTCTGCATGCACCTATCATGTATGTTGTAGAGAGAAGCAGTTTGATTTTCTGAACAGTGAGGGTATTGTTTATCTACCAGATAGATCGAGCTGTGCGATCAGAGGCATCAAAACGGTCAGCTGGAGGACATATGATGGTGCAGTGAGGAGATTGGGGAAGATCCGATACATATCCGATTTCAGGTGAAATCTTATCTCACTGAGCAGACTGGATTTGGAGGCTACAGGATAGTAGCTGGTGGAGGAATCTTGAAGGTATTGCATGACGATAGGATTATTCTGGAGGAGAAAAAGAGGATGATAAGATATTACTATCTGACGAGAAGCTCAGTGCGAGGTAGAGCTTCAAGAGCCCAGAGCGAAGTGGAGCTCCAGATAGAGGTGGATCAGGCACTAGACAGGAGACTTGGGAGAATGAGAGGCGACGTCGCAGGATGAGATTCCTATTGCTACAGGATGATATTCCGAGCAAATTTTTGGTCAGAGTGAACACAGCCCATGATGAAGGTGGGATCGAGCGGCCTGGTTTGACTCCCACATTTACCCATCTATGAGACAGTAGGCATACCCCAGAATGTGGGGGTGAAACGGATCACAGGCTCTCAAAGATAGATGGAGGCCAAATATCTAGTCGAAGTAGAAATTGTTAAGAAATATACCTCAAGATTCGATCCACATTGAGCCCACAGCGAGGTCCAGGATGAAAAATGGAGTCCAACGAGTCCAAAAACAGCCCAATTGGAGTCCAAATGGAAAAATACATGCGAAAAAAAATCTGAAGGGACAGCACAGTGCACGAGGCGGCGGCAGCTGGTGGGAACCGATGGAATGCTGCCCAGCCCAACGAAGATGCACCCAGCATGCAGCCACACGTGGCCCAGTGCATGGACCGGCCCAGTGCGGGCGTGCACGGCCCAGGCACGATCGGGCCCAGGCACGGGCGAGCATACGGGCCAACCTAGCATGCACAAGCGTCCTAGGCCCAGCACTTGTGTGGTCCACCATGGACCGCGACGCATTGGGTGGTCCATGGGACCACCGTGGACCGAAGTCACGGTCCACACACGCTTCAAAGACTTTTGTGCACGATTGAATGGCCCATAACATAGCTGGTCGCAATCGGACGGCTGTGAGCAAATCCGTGTGTGATCAGGTGATCTGTGGCCCTGTTTTGTGTGATCAGATGGCTCTGGTGTGAGCCGGTTACGATCGGACGGTCACGGATGATTCCAAGTTTGATTGGGACTTAGTTTCCCACTGAAACAGTATTTTTGTGATTCTGGAGTCTATATAACTTCGATTGGCGAACCGTTTGTTGCGTTGGAGAGCTGATAACGTCTTGGAGATGCAGAAAGGCTTCAACAGAGATTTTAAAGAGTTTTTGTGAGGGTTTTAAGACTTTTTTGTGAGAGACTCTTGTACAAAAATTGGGTGGTGAGTTCTTCTTGTATTGATTTTATTTTATTCTCTCATAGTAAAGCTTGCATGCCCCATGGAGGTAGGCTTGAGCACGATCCATATATTTATATGATATTTTTTATTTTATTTTTTTTTTCTTACTGCACCGTATGACACCAGATCCTGAGGGTGCTACATAAGTTGTGCTTGAAGAAAATGGAAACTTTGCAAAACTAATCCTTATGATCTGTTCCTTTCACCTAAGCAGTGTGAGCAAGTCTGTCAGCTGCCAAGTTTCCTTGGCCTCCACATTTGTCATACAGGTCTGACCAAGTAATCCATAATATCCCATAAACTAGCAGGGCAAGCAAACCACCTAGATTAAGCATTGATGTGCAAGTTCGGTCCTCGTCTAGTGTAATGAGAGATGAGAGTTAAAAAAAACCTATAATCTATGAATCAGCACATTTCCTAGACATCTAGATACGACATTGATAAAGGTTGCAGCGGATGATCTTCTAAAGAATTGTGTGCATGGATTAGCTGTTATTGTAAGTTGTAATGAAAAAGATTGGTTTATTTTCTGAATTAAAAAAAAAAAAAGCAACAAAGAGCAGTGTAGTTCTTTTTATACTTAAAAATAAAAAAATAAATTATTTTTTATAAAATAAATAAATAAATAATTTTTTTATAAAAAAAAAAGAAGAAGAAGAGGATGACGAAAGAAAGAGGAAATGTTACAAAGAATTTTTGTGAAGAGAATTTTGTCAAACCAAGATTAATTTTAAGTAATAGTTTTGATATACTTCGAATTTATTTAAGCTATATGATAAAGATAAGAGAAAAGAATTTGACTTACTGAAGGCCCAGTTGGATGGGCCAACAGATTTTAAGAAGCAAAAATTTAAAGAAATATATGAAAATATACTAGGCATTATTCTAAGTTAAATTTTCGGCCCTCATATCGGTATCATCAAGAATTCTACCCCAAGATACGATTGGAATATCCAATCTTGGAGCACGATTTTTAAGAGAGTTGACCGTCCTTCTTTAATACTCAGCAACAAAAAAAAGAAAGAGAGAACGATGAAAAGAGAAACTGTTCTCAAGATACTAGACTCTCGAAGAAAGAATAAAAAAAATTGCTAATTTTCAGATACCCCATAGGTTAGGACTCGTGATCTTTTATAGACTGTGAGCAAATGCATGCAAATGGCCATTTGACCGACAAACTCTGAAGGAACGCAATCGGTCAAAACAAAATACGGCTATCTAGGATAAATGATCATTTCACCATTTGACCGCAAAGAAAAGTGACAGATCAACAAAGAAATATGTTAAAAAATAAAATAAAAAATAAGATAAAATAAAATAAAATAAATAATTAAATATCATCATGCACGTGCGAGTCAAGCAAGGTCGGTTCGGTACATGCATGTTAAATATAAATCCCATATCCCCCCAAAGCCCCCCCCAGCAAAGGTAGGTAATTTAGGAAAAATAGTTTATAAATATATTAATAATTTTGTCCCTTTCCTTTCCAATGTGAGACTAAACTCAAAAAAAAAAATTAGGAATCTTTAGAGGAAAGAAAATTTTAAATTTTTTCTTCAACTCCCTGACAATCCCCCTCAAAACTTAATTTTTTTAAAAAATATTACTAATTATTTAATATCAATATAATTAAAACTTTATTGCCGAGTATTTATATTATATAATGGATAAAGTGTTTTAATCTCACTTAATACAGATAGTTTTCATCCGAACGAATCAAAATGAATCAGATCTTGAACTACGTTTATTTGATCCAAACTTCAACTATCACATATATAGTACAGAAAGTTCTATCGTGGGATTACGTATTATTGGTCGTGCATAACTATTTTGTTGTTCATGAGAGCACTTAGGATTTGCCCATGTCCCCTAACTATGGCCATAAACAAAAGCTCTCATATAGATGAGCCCACTAAAGATATGTGTAAAATCATATCTTAAAGAGATTACCTCTTCGAAACTCATTCAGAGCTATGCACTTTCTTAACATCTACATCAGAGAATTGATCATTATATGGATAGAATGGAGTAAAGATTCTTATATGTATAAAAATATATGCTCTCTAGTCAGCCAATCAGCTTGTTATTACCATATTGAACCTTCTTCAAGAGATCTCCTATTACAGATATTGGATTCCCACTATTGAAAGGTCCATTATAGGCTAAGTCTCACCTTTCTCGATGACTCTAAGTCCTTAGTTCTTTTTAAGCTTTTAGTAAGGCAATCTATAAGATTATTGTCAGTTTTTACATAAAATAAAGAAATAATGCTATAGATTTTTTATTTTTTTATAGACTTTTGTCTCACTTTTATATGTCTACTTATTTTTGAATTTACAAGTTTCTTTTTGCAAAAATCAATTACAACTCTAGATTCGATTTGGATATATCAATAAAATCAAAATGAATAACGATGAAACAATAGGTACCACTATCAAAGCAATAATCAATACAGATAGAATCAACAATTTTAGGAGTTAGGACTGATTTTATTTCTCTTAGATTTAGAAAACAACAACCTTAGCTAAGCACCTCCAAACTCGAAAATAACTCAACTTTGGTATATATTCCTTCCAATACTCATAGGGAGTCATTTCTTTATCCTCTAATGAAATTTTATTAAGAATGAAAGTAGAAGTCAATAGAACTTCTCCCCATAAATTTTCAAACACCAGAACTAATCATCGTGGCATTAATCATATCCAAAAGACTTGTATTCTTTTGTTTAGCAACACCATTGGATTAAAAAAAGCAAGGAGCAATAACTTTATGAATTATACCATATTCTTCATAGAATATAGCAAATTCATTTGAAGTGTACTTTCCTCTATGATCAGATCTTAAGATTTTGCTCTTCTTTTCAGTTTGATTTTCAGTCTCAGCTTTGAGAACCTTAAACTTATTGAATACTTCATCTTTGATCTTTAAAACGTAAGAATAATAATATTTGAAGAGGTCCTCTATAAAGATCATGAAATAACAACTATCTCCACAGGTTGGATTTCTATAAGAGTCACAAACATCACTATGAATTAATTCAAGAAGTTGAGTATCTTGACGAGGGATGGATTTAAAAGGTTTTCTAATTTATTTGGATTGAGCATAGATCTCACACTTAAATTTGTGATCAATCTTAAATTTAGGGATAAAATTAAGATTGAATATCTTTTGAATGGATTTAAAATTCTCTACTCTACCATGCCATCACAAGATTTAAAATTTAATAAAATTGATTAAGAAGGATTTGCAAAAGAATTTTTATTAATTGAAAGAAAAATTGTATTGAGTTTGAATAATCCTGTAAATATAAATCTTTTTCTAATAAATATATTACCTTTACATATTACAATCTTATTCAACTCTAATACAATTTTATTATCCTAATTATACTAATAAAGATCCATTGATAAGATTTCTTCTCATATCAAGAACATACTGTATATTTCAATGGATAATGCTTTTTCTTAAAGTAAACTTTAGGTTGATATTTATACTATTTAAAATTTAACAATTATTCAATTTTTTATAACCACACTTCCTCCATTTAAGTCATGATAAGAGGAAAATGATGCTTTATGAGGCAAACATGGATATTGTGCACCAGAGTCCCACCACCAATTACTGATTTTATAGGTGAAGGATATGGACCTAAAGGTGGGTGGTTCACCTTCTACCATATTAACCATAAGTTTGGATTGAGGTTGGTTTTTCTTCTAATAAAAGCATGGTTTAGCTGATTATGGAATCTATCCTTTTTTCCTTACCCTTGGTTTTGATGTTCTTAAGGCTTAAAGGTCGGGTTCAAGCCATAATGGTTCTAACACTTAGGAAGGTGAATGTCATCCCGCATGTACAAGCCAAGTCGGGCTGGGCTGGTGCGCATGGGTGAAATATAAAATTCACATCCCTCCAAGGCCCCCCAAGCAATGGTGGGTAAAGAAAGATGGTTTATAAATGAATTGGTAATTTTACTCTTTTCTAATATAGGACTAAACTCAAAAAAATAAAAAAAATTAAGGATCTTTGAAGAGAAGAAAATTTTGAGTTTTTCTTTCGACTCCTTAACAGGAAAAAAGTAGCATAGGATCCAGTAGGCTTCAATGGGCCCAAATGAACTCAACAGAAGTTTGCTACTGAATATCTGTGGTATGGTACAACACCTATATATGAGGCCCACACCTCATCAGTATTCAGAATGTTCGGCCCAACTTCATCAGATTAGAAGGCTAGATTGGATCCTATATTGCTTCAAGGGTTCAAGTTGATCAGCTCAGATTTCTCCTTTGTGAATTTGATCACAATGTCAATATGAAGGCAGGATGCTCACGACTCTTCTCCAACTCAAAACCAAAAGAAAAACATATGTAAGAAAGAAATATAGAAATATAGTTAAATCAAGTTCGACCAATGTAATGTATAAAGGAGCCAATAACTATTGCCTATTCTTTTATACTCTTGGAATACCAAGCTTTGCTTGGAAGATGCTTGCTTACTGAAGGCTAAGATATCCCTCAATTTCTCCTTGTTGCTTTCCTAACATGAATGCAAACTGGTGTTGGAAGTTGAATTGCTTTTCCGAGCTGCAACTTTTCCTCTGGCATCTCTTTCTAGACCATCTTCCTGCTGCTAATTGTTTAGTAACTTTGGCATGGGCTTTGAAGGGAATTGTTCTTGATGTATTGGTAATCATGGGAAGAAGATTGGGTCGAGTTAGGCAATGCTATTGGTACATTTCTTCGTTGGTGCTCATGGGGCAAGTTTCTCTGGCCAGTCAAGAGTAAAGCTGTGTGTGCCAGTAAAGTGCCTCCTTCTGGACACGTGGTCAGACAAGCTGCTACAGTGACTCGGGAGATTATATTTTCTTAATAATGGGCATGCTAGATTCTTGCTATTAGAGCTGTCAAGATGGGCCGGCCCGTCCCGACCCATCCTGACCCGCCCCGACCCATCTCTAAATGGATTGGAGCGAGCTGGTCCGTTTAACTAACGGATTGAAAAAACCCTAACCCGATCCGACCCGTCATTGGACGCGGGTTAAACGGACCAACCCGCTAAAATTCAAGACAAAAAAAAAATCTATAACAGTAATATAAATTAAATTTTATATTCAATTTGAACTCAAATCAATCTATCAAAATTTTACATCTCAATTCTTAGAATCATAAAATAAAATTATCAAATTTAAATTAAATATTTAATACAATCCAAACTTAAAAGACTTTAAGTTTTAATTTTCAAACTAATTTGGAGACAAATCAAAGTCCCTAAAAATTATCCTCTATATCATTATTGTGGTCCTCATCATTGAATTCTTCATGTTCTTCTTCTTCTTTATCAATTATCTCTTCAATAACATTAGAATTCTCTTTTGAAATATATATATCTGTGTGTGTAAATAAAAAGAGACGGATTAGCCCACCCTGACCCACCGATTTAAACGAGGCGGGTCATTTGATCCGCTTTTAAACAGGTTGCTAAAATATAAATCCAACCTGTCCCATTTACATGGCGGGGGGACCAATCCGATGGGTCCAATCCAAATTGACAGCTCTACTTGCTATTATCCTCTCAATAGTATGCCTTATCATATTTAACACACAACTCTACTATCAAAAATCTATCACCTTCTATCCACAATCTATGGAGCAATCTGATGACTCCCTCTAGGTTTCAAAAACTTTCTCGATGGTGAATAATCTTTCATTTACCATCATATATGAGGCTCCAATTCTAAGAAATAGGCACTCATGTAAGGAAAGTGAGCACAGTTGATTGGACAATGGAAGGTAGTTCGGGTGGCTAGGATGAGATCTTTTTGAGGAGTCCAAAACCTTTACAATGCATGTTCTTCGCCACAGCCGACTATACAGAGCACGCCGTCAATCTTAGAAATAGATGGTTGTCACCCTTTATGGCCGCCAATCTCAAAAATAGATAGTTGTCATCCTTCTTGATGGCATGCTAAACACAATTGGCATGCCAAACAAGGTAGGCCAACATCTCCAAGATCGGCAACACATAGCATATCCAAATATGTACAACCCTTTGTAGTACAAAATATGCACCGCAAAGGATATCAACTCCTTTTTAGATCATTATAAATAAATTATAAGAGAGATGAGTTAGGGACCCAAAAATAAATATTGTAAAATGCAAGTATTATGAATTGGTGTTCTGAAATTAACTTTCCATCCCTATGTTTAATTTATCTAATTCTGAATATATTTTTGTGTGCAAGTAATTTTGAGGTATTAGATCACATTCAATGATATAGAATTCTTATTATAAAGTTTTGATCTCATCAGATCTAACTCCAAATCCGATCGATCTTACTCTAGCCTAGCAAGCGCGCACACATACACATGCGCACGCACTCACACAAAGAAAGGGAAGAGGAGAGATCCTTATCAATTAGTTCTCTATCATTTCCTTTTTTTCTTTTTAAGCAAAAGAAAAGGAGGGAAACCCCTCTATACTATTTATCAAGGTTCCAGTACTGAGACATACATCATGAGCCAATATTAATGAGATGATTGAAGAAACTCTTCCGGAAAAACCAAGCTAAACCTGCCAACTGTGGCAGCTTAAACTTAATGCTCATAAATATCTTTTGGGGTGAAAATATTTGATCATAAATTCTTCCTATCATAATAGAGAGTTAGAAACATTATTTTCAAGCCAAGGATGTGTCATTGCCTGCCTGCTGATCTAGGATAGTTGTTCTTGTGATACTTGTGATACTTCCCTCTGATTATCAAGACCAACAAAGACATCCTTGATAGTTAGACTTGGAAGCTCGGTTCAGTCCGCCAAGTTCTGTAGGGTTGGAAACCAACTTAAGTTCAGAGAAGAGTCATGTTGCATAGGAGTAGTGACTTATTCTTCAGTCCACAAAAGAACAACAACTTTCTTCCTTCACCACTTCATTTGGAGTTGAGAATATTCTAATTTACAAAGAAAAAAATATGACTCAATATTGTTAATGAAGAAGCGAGAATTTTATACCTAAATGCAATCTAATAATCAATCAATCTTGCTGACCAACGAACCTAATCAATCCAATGAAATGCACATGCACTCCCTAACAGAAGAATGTAACCTAATATCTAACTACAGTTCAATCACTACTCTGTGAACTCTCTTGTTGCCATCTGGCATGTTATCCAACTGGAGAGTCGGAAACCCAGAAGAAGGATCATAAGAGAACTCAACATCAACCGAGTCCAACATACACTTCCTCGTTTCAGCTGAAGAGTAAGCTCCTAATCTCCCACATCCCTTGACCTCCATGCAAGCCAAGGCCGCAGCATCACCACTTCTGTTCTCCATTGAGCTCAACAAGGCTCCATTCATCTCCCTTTCAAAAGTGGAATCCAGTTCTAAAATGTCGGCACCACCCAAAATATGGTATGTGAGGCCATCAACTGCTCCTCCGGCATTGAACATATCCACAAGACCTAGTGGTGCAAATCTAAATCTAGGCACCAAATCCTACATTACAATTATATGGAATTAAGAGATACAAGTGAAGATATCATTTTCTAAAACCTTCAATGAGACGGGATTACCGCATTGTGAGGAAGGACAACCAGTCAACCATCTCTCTGCCGGTAGACAATGCAGTCACCATTCCAATCACGATCGATTGCAGCCTTTGAGATGAGATGAACATCTCCCCCTTTCACTGCACAAGATAGAGCATCTGATCTAGTATGGTGGAACATGTTCTTCTTCTCTGTTTGCTTCGAGCTGCATTTTTACTGTTGGGTATAAAATACCCTCAGCCGAAGTCTCAGCAAGAAGGCCCCGCCCGGACTCCTACGGGAGCCGGGCTCAGTCGCCAACCTCGACTACAAATCAACTCCCCCCGGACTCCTACGGGAGCCGGGCTCCATCACCAACGTCAACTGCTGGTAAGCTTCGTCCGGACTCCTACGGGAGCCGGACTTCGCCCCTGACTTTAATTGCAGGTAGATTCCGACCGGGCTCCTACGGGAGCCTGACCTCGCAACCGTAAGGAAGACTCCGCCTGGACTTCTACGGGAGCCGGGCTTCGTCCACAGCACCGACTGCAAGCGAGCTCCGCCCGGACTCCTACGGGAGCCGGGCTCCGTCACCAACTTCAACTGTCGGTAAGCTTCGTCCGAACTCCTACGGGAGCCAGACTTCGCCCCTGACTTTAATTGCAGGTAGATTCCGACCGGACTCCTACGGGAGCCTGACCTCGCAACCGTAAGGAAGACTCTGCCCGGACTCCTACGGGAGCCGGGCTTCGTCCACAGCACCGACTGCAAGCGAGCACCGCCCGGACTCCTACAGGAGCCGGGCTCCGTCGCCAACTTCAACTGCCGGTAAGCTTCGTCCGGACTCCTACAGGAGCCGGACTTCGCCCCTGACTTTAATTGCAGGTAGATTCCGACCGGACTCCTACGGGAGCCTGACCTCGCAACCGTAAGGAAGACTCCGCTCGGACTCCTACGGGAGCCGGGCTTCGTCCACAGCACCGACTGCAAGCGAGCTCCGCCCGGACTCCTACAGGAGCCGGGCTCCGTCACCAACCTCGACTACAAATCAACTCCCCCCGGACTCCTACGGGAGCCGGGCTCCGTCACCAACGTCAACTGCTGGTAAGCTTTGTCCGGACTCCTACGGGAGCCGGACTTCGCCCCTGACTTTAATTGCAGGTAGATTCCGACCGGGCTCCTACGGGAGCCTGACCTCGCAACTGTAAGGAAGACTCCGCCCGGACTCCTACGGGAGCCGGGCTTCGTCCACAGCACCGACTGCAAGCGAGCTCCGTCCGGACTCCTATGGGAGCCGGGCTCCGTCACCAACCTCGACTACAAATCAACTCCCCCCGGACTCCTGCGGGAGCCGGGCTCCGTCACCAACGTCAACTGCTGGTAAGCTTCGTCCGGACTCCTACGGGAGCCGGACTTCGCCCCTGACTTTAATTGCAGGTAGATTCCGACCGGGCTCCTACGGGAGCCGGACCTCGCAACCGTAAGGAAGACTCCGCCCGGACTCCTACGGGAGTCGGGCTTCGTCCACAGCACCGACTGCAAGCGAGCTCCGCCCGGACTCCTACGGGAGCCGGGCTCCGTCACCAACCTCGACTACAAATCAACTCCCCCCGGACTCCTACGGGAGCCGGGCTCCGTCACCAACGTCAACTGCTGGTAAGCTTCGTCCGGACTCCTACGGGAGCCGGACTTCGCCCCTGACTTTAATTGCAGGTAGATTCCGACCGGGCTCCTACGGGAGCCTGACCTCGCAACCGTAAGGAAGACTCCGTCCGGACTCCTACGGGAACCGGGCTTCGTCCACAGCACCGACTGCAAGCGAGCTCCGCCCGGACTCCTACGGCAGCCGGGCTCCGTCACCAACCTCGACTACAAATCAACCCCCCCCGGACTCCTGCGGGAACCAGGCTCCGTCACCAACGTCAACTGCTGGTAAGCTTCGTCCGGACTCCTATGGGAGCCGGACTTCGTCCCTGACTTTAATTGCAGGTAGATTCCGACTGGACTCCTACGGGAGCCTGACCTCGCAACCGTAAGGAAGACTCCGCCCGGACTCCTACGGGAGCCGGGCTTCGTCCACAGCACCGACTGCAAGCGAGCTCCGCCCGGACTCCTACAGGAGCCGGGCTCCGTCGCCAACTTCAACTGTCGATAAGCTTCGTCCGGACTCCTGCGGGAGCCGGACTTCGCACCTGACTTTAATTGCACGGGACTCCGCCCGGACTCCTACGGGAGCCGGGCTTCGCCCACGACTCCGACCTCAAGGAGAACTCCGCCCGGACTCCTGCGGGAGCCGGGCTCCGTCGCCAACCTCGACTACAGAGCAGCTCCGCCCGGACTCCTACGGGAGCCGGGCTCCGTCGCCAACATCGACTACAGAGCAGCTCCGCCCGGACTCCCACGGGAGCCGGGCTCCGTCGCCAACTTCAGCTGCCGGTAAGCTTCGTCCGGACTCCTACGGGAGCCGGACTTCGCACCTGACTTTAATTGCAGGGGACTCCGCCCGGACTCCTACGGGAGCCGGGCTTCGCCCACGACTCCGACCTCAAGGAGGACTCCGCCCGGACTCCTACAGGAGCCGGGCTCCGTCGTCAACTTCAACTGCCGGTAAGCTTCGTCCGGACTCCTATGGGAGCCGGACTTCGCACCTGACTTTAATTGCAGGGGGCTCCGCCCGGACTCCCACGGGAGCCGGGCTCCGCCCACGACTTCAACTCCGAGGGGACTCCGCCTGGACTCCTACGGGAGCCGGGCTCTGCCCACGACTTCAAAACACAAGGAAGGCTCCGCCCGGGCTCCTACGGGTGCCAGGCTCCGTCACCAGCTCCGACCACTATCGAACTTCAGCCGACGAACCTGTACTTTCTAGCGCAACCCAGCAACCACCATGATTCTGCTCCACTTCCTGCGACAGATTCCGCACAGCCCCATCGTTGCCTGACAGACCGCTATGACGGTCACGACTCTGCTCCACTTCCTGCGACGGATCCCGCGCGGCTCCATTATTTTCGGGCAGACCGCTATGATACCCACGATCCTGCTCCACCTTCTGTAACGGATACTGCGCGATCCTTCCATCCGCTGGCAAGTCGCGACAACGGACGCCGCTCCACTCCCTGCAGCAGACTCCACGTGGCGCGCTGCAGTGAGGGCCACGGGTCTACTCCACTACTCCTCGCAACAAATTCCTCCTGACGGTGGGCAGCCCACTACGAGATGGTTATGAACGTCGCTATCAGTCTGTTAAGCCCTCCGCCTATAAAAAGGAGACCCCAGATACGTTATTCTATAAGCTCTCATTTTTTACCTCAAAACTCTGCTAAATTCTCCGTTCGAGCACTCCATTCTTGTTGAGGTAGAGAACTGACTTGAGCGTCGGAGGGTCTTGCCGAAGCAACCCCACCTCTGGTTTAGACTTCCTTTGCAGGTCCCGACGGCGACCGCGACTCCCTCGACTCCAGCTTCTCCGGCGCAAGCAGATTTTTGCACCAACAGGATTGGCGCTAGAGGAAGGGCGCTGTGTCTTCGCAGTACCCTTGTTCTTAAAGGAGCGCTCAACGGAGCCGCCTCCGATCGTCTCCTCCGGCACCCGCTCCTTGCTTCCCCCACAGGATCCTTACTTGATGCCTCCCCACAAGGCGTCCACGCGACGGTCCACGGCCTCCACGGCCAGATCTCAGGCTCCGGCCTCCCCTCCTGTTTCTCAACCTCCTCCTCCTCCTCCACCGACGGCGGCGGTCGGCGCGGAGCAGTTTGACCTGCTGGCGCAGCAGGTCAAAGGCCTCACAGAAGCTGTGCAGGCTATGCAGCAGCAGTAGCCGCGGCATCAGTACGCCTGGAAAGGGTGTCCTCGAAACACCAGAATCCGACGGCGGGGCGGGCCACCTGGGCCAGTCACCCCATCCTTTTTGGGAAAGCGAACCCGAGGGTGGAGAGCCCTCAATCGGACCATGGCTCCACCCCTGAAAGATCTCTGCCCCCATTTTGCCAAAGGACCCTCGAGACTCGAAGTCGGGAGGATTTCCTGGACCTGAGGCTCCAGGAGATGAACCGACGGATCGAAGAACTCCGCCATGCTCCCCCCGCTTATGGTGAGGATATTTATACTGACCCTCCCTTCTCTCAAATGATCATGCAGGAACCGATCCCGCCAAACTTCAAGCTCTCCCAGTTTGAAAGCTACGACGGGACTTCGGACCCGGTTGATCATCTGGAGGCCTTCCGGACGATGATGCTGCTTCACGGCGCTCCCGATGCCATTCTATGTCGGGCCTTTCCATCCACTTTGAAGGGAGCGGCGAGGAATTGGTACTCGACTTTAAAACCGGGTACCATCTTTTCCTTCGATCAAATGAGCCACTAATTTGTGGCCCATTTTGTCAGCAGCCGGCGCCTCCGGAAGGGTTCCGAGTCCCTCATCAATATTAAGCAGAGGGAGGGGGAGTCCATTCGGGCTTACATTAACCGTTTCAACGTCGCGACGTTGGAGGTCCGGAACTTGGACCAATCAATCGCAATGGCCACCCTGAAGGGTGGCCTTCAGAAGAATGACCTTTTATTTTTTCTGGAGAAGAAGTACCCCAGGGATTTTGCTGACTTGCTGGCTCGGGCTGAAGGATACGCCTGAGCAGAAGAAGCCTTCAAAATGAAGGATGAAGAGACAGCGAGGGAGCGGCAGGCGGGAGACTTGAGTAAGCACGCAATCGAAAAAAGGCCCAGAGAAGCCCGGCCGCATTCTCGATCCCCTCCTGGGCACAAGCGTGCCCATACTCCACCCCGGGTGCGCAGGCAGAGAAGTTCGGATCGCGGGGTTCGGCGGGGTTCCCCACCGGGGAGATTCCGCAACTACGCTCCCCTCAACGCCTCGAAAGCCCAGGTACTGATGGAGGTCAGGGAGCAGCTCCCTAGATCGGAGAGGATGCGCACGTACCCCGGGAAGTGCAACCCCAACAAGTTCTGTCTCTACCACGCGACCACGGTCACGACACGGAGGAATGCATCCAGCTTCGGGACGAGATCGAGGAGCTCATCCAGCGAGGTCGACTCGACAGGTTCATCCGACGTAGGCCTGAGGGTAGAGGAGATCGGCTAAGGACCCTTCCACAACCTGAACCACCAAGAAGGGAGGAGCAACCCGGGGACCGGCCTCCCGTTGGGACCATCGACTCCATCACCGGAGGACCTCAAGGAGGAGCAGACCCTCCGCAACCATGGAACTCGGAAAACTTGTAAATGTATCACCTATGATTTCACCTTGAATTTAAATTCCTTTCTACTTAACGTGCTCCTCCCATTTAGCATGGATTTGTCACGATTGGATATAACCCCTTCAAACGTCCAAAACAAAGCCATATCAGAAACAGGAGGAGGACCTCGTCCTGACATGAGCAAAGTCAAAGGCCCGATTCTTTTAGACCGGATGGGGGGAGAGGCCTTGCAGCGCCCTAATGTGCCCCCACAGCCATGTCAGGAACAGGAGGAGAACCTCGTCCTGACATAAGCAAAGTCAAAGGCCCAGTTCTTTTAGACCGGATGGGGGGAGAGGCCTTACAGCGCCCTAATGTGCCCCCACAGCCATGTCAGAAACAGGAGGAGAACCTCGTCCTGACATGAGCAAAGTCAAAGGCCCAGTTCTTTTAGACCGGATGGGGGGAGAGGCCTTATAGCATCCTAATGTGCCCCCACAGCCATGTCAGGAACAGGAGGAGAACCTCGTCCTGACATGAGCAAAGTCAAAGGCCCGGTTCTTTTAGACCGGATGGGGGGAGAGGCCTTACAGCACCCTAACGCGCCCCCACGGCCATGTCGGGAACGGGAGGAAAACCTCGCCCTGACTTGAGCAAGGTCGAAGGCTCGGACTCCTACGGGAGCCAGGCTCCGCCCGTGACTTCTGCAGCAAGAAAGACTCCGCCCGAACTCCTACGGGAGCCGGGCTCCGCCCGTGACTTCTGCGGCAAGGGAGACTCCGCCCGGACTCCTACGGGAGCCGGGTTCCGCCCGTGACTTCTGCAGCAAGGGAAACTCCGCTCGGACTCCTACGAAAGTCGGGCTCCATCCGTGACTTCTGCAGCAAGGGAGACTCCGCCCGGACTCCTACGGGAGCCGGGCTCCATTCGTGACTTCTGCAGTAAGGGAAGCTCCGCCCGGACTCCTACGGGAGTCGGACTCCATCCCACGACTTCTGCGGCAAGGAGGACTCCGCCCGCCCTGGCAATGGCCCTTACGCGCCCCCGCGGGAACGGGAGGAGAATCTCGATGGTGACGAAACCCGACCGCCCGACAAGATCAGATGAAGGAAAAAAGCCCCCCCGCAGCACCTCCACGCTCCTATGCAACCCCGCAAAAAGCGAGGGTCAAAAAGGAAGGGTAACGAATTACGATGGAAACAGATGAAGGACGAACCATACCAAAGACCTAAAGAACTTCGTCCCAACAAAGACGGGGGGTTCCTACCAAACACCCCCGGCCTCTAAGAAGACTCCCGACACAGGTAAAGAAGACAGCGACGTCCCCGAAGTAATGCGGAGTCCGGACCACCAAACTCGGGCTTGCGGCCATGTATGACGAGGAAGGCAAGCTAATGCATCGATGACTGGGCGCCTCCCAACGACATCAACATCAGACAAGTCGAACGACAAGAAAAGTTCGACGGACGATAATTTAATACAACGCACGGACGAGGTAACACAAAACCCCCTTTTCATTCCATTTACGAAATACACACTACAAAGCCCGGAAGGCTAAGGAAAGAAAAGCAAAATGACAAAAGCGGGACAAAACAACAAAAAGGGAAGCATATACATGAAAAGACGGAAGGAGGAAAAGAGCTCTAAGGAGGCTCTGCTCCCTCCGACCTTGAGTTATTTGCTCCATCCCTCATCCAGTACTGCCTTAGATTCTTAATTTCTTCTTCTAGCTCCCCCCTCTTCTGCAGCGCGTCCTAGAGCGCCCGACGTAGTCGCTGGCTCTCGGCTTCCGCCTCTCGATGCCTCTTCCTCAAGACCTCGGATTTCACCTCCGCGTCCGCGACGGTTCGCTGCTCGTACGCCAGCTGGATCTTCAGTTGTTGCAGCTCAGCCGTCTTGTCCCCGAGGGCAACGGAAATCCCTTCAACGGTTCCTCTTAGGGACTGGAGCTCATCAGAATCCCGAGCAGAAGTAAGCTGAGCCCTGTCGGCCAGCTGCCTCTGCAGACGGACGACTTCGTCGGTCGTCACCCTAAGTCTCCCTTTATATTCCTCCACCTGCCTGCGCCAGCTGGTCCGATGCACGTCGTGGCTCACCTCGACGTCCTGAAGCTGCCGCTGAAGGTCGGAGACCTTCTTCGACCACTGTTGGTCGCCGTCGGCTCGGGCCAAGAACCGGGACGAACTTCCTTCCAGATGGCCGATCTTCCTCATCACGGCCGACAGTTCCACCTTGACGGCGCTAATCTTGGCGGTCTGAGCCCAAATTCAATCGCTGGCGCTCTTCTTGCATTCCTCGAGCTCCTTCGTGAAATCCGCCTTCCTCCGGCTATATTCCATGATCCCCTTCACGTGGAGATTCCGAAAGTGGATGGCCTCCGCGGTGGCTTCAGAATGACCTTCTCTCAATCTGCGAAGCTCGCCTTCCATCTTCTTTGACTTCTTTGTCAAGTGAAGAACTTTCTTCTTCAGCCGCTGGATCGTCGATTTCAGCGGGATCCCCAAGGGAAGGAGAAGTGCTTCCGCAGGACACTGCCACCGGAAGGCGAAAGTGTTAAAACACGACTCATCGCAGGAAGAAAAGCAGAGAGAAGAAGGGAAGGAGGGAGAAGCCACCCACGACAAGAAATTCAACTTTATTGATCGGATGATTTTTGAAAACAAGAAGGAAAAGGAAATTGCGATGAAATAAAAATACAAGGTCGGAAGTCTCAGACCTCAGGGGCGGGGGTTGGAGTACTCGGCGTCCCCGGCAGGGGGGTTGCGATGGCAGTGGCGGCTGGCGAGAGACCGGTCTCATCTTCGAATTCCTCGCCTAGAAAGCTGAGGTCGAGCTCCAAAAATTTTCTGGCCACCTTCTCTTGGCAGAGCTCGAACCCCTTGATGAACGCCTCCTGGCCGAATTGGACATTCAGATCCCTCATCTCCGTGGAGGCCTTGAACTCCTCTACCGCAAGGGCCCTGGCCTCCGAGACCAGGACCGGAGTCTGCTTAATCAAACTGACGACCTCGACCTTCGTCTTCCTCGCCGTCTCCTCCAATGTCTGCCTCTCCTCCTCTCGGGCTTGTTTCTCTTTCCAGGGCCTCTTGAAGGGCGACTACTTCGGCCGTCTTTGCTTGGAGGCGAGCAACCTCGGCCCGGCAGTGCTCCTCCACCTGGAGGATGTCCCTCCTCGCACGGTTCACCGCCTCGATATTGGCGAGGAGCTGATGCCCAATCTGCAAGGACGGCTAGGGGATCAGAACAAAGGCCTAATAGCCAGGTAAATGAAGATTCGCTTACCTCAAGGAAGGACCCCAAAGAGTCCCAGGCTCGCTGCTCAGGATCGGCGCGATCGATCCTCTCGACGACGTCGGGCAAAATGCAGCCGTCGATCAACCGCCTGATCAAGTCCCTGTCATTGAAGGGATTTTTCGGCCCCTCTTCAGAGCAGAGGGACTCATCAGCAACAGTTCGACGGCTGCCCGCCCTGCGGGCCACCGACTTCCTTCTCTTCCCCCTCTCGGCTACAGGCGCCTCCGTGGAATGGACCCCCGAAACAGGGGCCCCAGTCGGCGGGCTCCTCGAGGAGGCCCGGGGAGCCGTTGCCTCGGCATCCGAGGGAATATCAATCGCTAGAGTCTCCTGGGCGGGCGCGGCCAGGCTCGACTCCTCCGCCCTGGCCCTCTTCGCCGATCCGGAGGTCGCGACTCCCTTCCTTTTGTGGGCCCTGAGGCCCTTGGCGAGCATCCGCGCTGCTTCGGCGTCCATTTCTTAAAAAAAAAAAAAGAGAGAGAGAAAGGAGAAGAAGAAGAAAAAGAAGCAAACCGATCAATCAAGAGTCAAAAATCGAAAAAAAAAAAGGAGAAAAAGAGAAAGAAAAAGAAGAAAGGCGGGAAAAAAGAAGATAAAGGAAAGGATGAAATACTCGCAGGATCCTGGGGGCTTAGGCCGATGTTGAACAGAAATTGCTCCCTCAAAAGATTGGAAAGGGAAGGAGCGGAATAGACAAGAAGCTTTCGAGCAGCCTGGAGGTCATCCTCCCCCAGGCTGGGGGCCCGACGGATAGAATCCCTCAGAGAGCCCCAAGGGGGCAGGCCCAGCCTCACGGTCGGGCGGTGGACGAAGAGGTATTTCCCCTTCCAATTGTGGATTGAAGAAGGGGCACCTTTCAGCAACCCCTTCTTGCCAAACTGGAGGGAGAAGTACCACCAGTCCTTAGCCGAAGGATGACGCTTGAAAGTATAGAAGTGCCTAAACAGGGAGAGGGACGATTGGACCTCGACTACGTGGCAAAGGGAGAGAAATCCTATCAAAAACCTTAAAGAATTCGGGGCCACAGAAGCCAAGGAGATGTCTAAGAAGCGGAAGAGGGCGACAACGAAGGATGAAAGAGGAAGCCGGAGCCCGGCACGGAACGTCTCCTGGTACAAGCAAAAATGACCAGGCGGAGGAGTGCTAGCCCGGTCAGAAGGGCTAGGCAACTCCAGGTCGTACTCCGGAGGAACGCCATACTGAACCCTTATCAGAAGGAGTTCCTCCGGAGTCAGGGAGCATGGAATGGCGCCCGGTGCAAAAACCGGACGGGGCCCAGCCCCAGACGCAGGTTCGTCTACAGAGCAAGGGACCTGGGGGTTCGAGGCGGAGGAACTCCCGGAACTGCAGGGAGCAGAAGAGCCGGACGATATTTCGAGTGGCTTCGAATGAGGGCTCTAAAAATCCCGGTGATGACGGACAGGATGAGGGGCGAGAGGTCACAGGAAACTAACTCGGAGGAACACAAAATAATGACAAAAAAGAGGTCCCTAAGCGGCGGGAAGAAAGATGAAGGTGCTGGAACTAACCTAGATCGCTCTGGGGGATCAGAGGGACGAAGACAGAGACGATTTGGAGGACGCCTACGGCTCGAGAAGATACCAACTGAAACAGGGCTCTTGAAGGGAAGGCAGACACTGTTAGAATTCTGAAGCAGGGTAAGGGCCCCAAAAGCGGAAGCGCGGGTCTAAATAGGCCCTGGGATCCGGCGCTACAATGATCGCGAATCCCCCCAGGCCAGCCCGCGCCCGACACGTGTCCCACTCACCATGGCAGGCGGCTGAAAGCGGCTGGCGGTTGGCAGGACTATTATTGCACCGTACCTGGGCCAGTGTACCTACGAGAATTTTGAAGAGTCCTCTCATATCGCCCCGATTCGAAAAGACTCCAGCACGCGCACATTTAATGCCAAAATATCTGGGGGCGGTTGTGCGCATGATTCGAAGGGACGACTTCGGCTGTGCCAGTCTCTCTGTACTTCCTTCGTTCAAAATTCAAACTCGAAAGTAGGGAGACTGGTGTTGGGTATAAAATACCCTCAGCCGAAGTCTCAGAAAGAAAGCCCCGTCAGGACTCCTACGGGAGCCGGGCTCAGCGCCAACCTCGACTACAAATCAACTCCCCCCGGACTCCTACGGGAGCCAGGCTCCGTCACCAACGTCAACTGCTGGTAAGCTTCATCCGGACTCCTACGGGAGTCGGACTTCGCCCCTGACTTTAATTGCAGGTAGATTCCGACCGGGCTCCTACGGGAGCCTGACCTCGCAACCGTAAGGAAGACTCCGCCCGGACTCCTACGGGAGCCGGGCTTCATCCACAGCACCGACTGCAAGCGAGCTCCGCCCGGACTCCTATGGGAGCCGGGCTCCGTCGCCAACTTCAACTGCCGGTAAGCTTCGTCCGGACTCCTACGGGAGCCGGACTTCGCCCCTGACTTTAATTGCAGGTAGATTCTGACCGGGCTCCTACGGGAGCCTGACCTCGCAACCGTAAGGAAGACTCCGTCCGGACTCCTACGGGAGCCGGGCTTCGTCCACAGCACCGACTGCAAGCGAGCTCCGCCCGGACTCCTACGGGAGCCGGGCTCCGTCGCCAACTTCAACTACCGGTAAGCTTCGTCCGGACTCCTACGGGAGTCGGACTTCGCCCCTGACTTTAATTGCAGGTAGATTCCGACCGGGCTCCTACGGGAGCCTGACCTCGCAACCGTAAGGAAGACTCCGCCCGGACTCCTACGGAAGCCGGGCTTCGTCCACAGCACCGACTGCAAGCGAGCTCCGCCCGGACTCCTACGGGAGCCGGGCTCCGTCACCAACCTCGACTACAAATCAACTCCCTCCGGACTCCTACGAGAGCCGGGCTCCGTCACCAACGTCAACTGCTGGTAAGCTTCGTCCGGACTCCTACGGGAGCCGGACTTCGCCCCTGACTTTAATTGCAGGTAGATTCCGATCGGGCTCCTACGGGAGCCTGACCTCGCAACCGTAAGGAAGACTCCGCCCGGACTCCTACAGGAGCCGGACTTCGTCCACAGCACCGACTGCAAGCGAGCTCCGCCCGGACTCCTACGGGAGCCGGGCTCCATCACCAACCTCGACTACAAATCAACTCCCCCTGGACTCCTGCGGGAGCCGGGCTCCGTCACCAACGTCAACTGCTGGTAAGCTTCGTCCGGACTCCTACGGGAGCCGGACTTCGCCCCTGACTTTAATTGCAGGTAGATTCCGACCGGGCTCCTACGGGAGCCTGACCTCGCAACCGTAAGGAAGACTCCGCCCGGACTCCTACGGGAGCCGGGCTTCATCCACAGCACCGACTGCAAGCGAGCTCCGCCCGGACTCCTACGGCAGCCGGGCTCCGTCGCCAACTTCAACTGCCGGTAAGCTTCGTCCGGACTCCTGCGGGAGCCAGACTTCGCACCTGACTTTAATTGCAGGGGACTCCGCTCGGACTCCTACGGGAGCCGGGCTTCGCCCACGACTCCGACCTCAAGGAGAACTCCGCCCGGACTCCTGCGGGAGCCGGGCTCCGTCGCCAACCTCGACTACAGAGCAGCTCCACCCGGACTCCTACGGGAGCCGGGCTCCGTCGCCAACATCGACTACAGAGCAGCTCAGCCCGGACTCCCATGGGAGCCGGGCTCCGTCGCCAACTTCAGCTACCGGTAAGCTTCGTCCGGACTCCTACGGGAGCCGGACTTTGCACCTGACTTTAATTGCAGGAGACTCCGCCCGGACTCCTACGGGAGCCGGGCTTCGCCCACGACTCCGACCTCAAGGAGGACTCCGCCCGGACTCCTACAGGAGCCGGGCTCCGTCGTCAACTTCAAATGCCGGTAAGCTTCGTCCGGACTCCTACGGGAGCCGGACTTCGCACCTGACTTTAATTACAGGGGGCTCCGCTCGGACTCCCACAGGAGCCGGGCTCCGCCCACGACTTCAACTCCGAGGGGACTCCGCCCGGACTCCTATGGGAGCCGGGCTCCGCCCACGACTTCAAAACACAAGGAGGGCTCCGCCCGGGCTCCTACGGGTGCCAGGCTCCGTCACCAGCTCCGACCACTGCCGAACTTCAGCCGACGAACCTGTACTTTCTGGCGCAACCCAACAACCACCATGATTCTGCTCCACTTTCTGTGACAGATTCCGCGCAGCTCCATCATTGCCTGACAGACCGCTATGACGGCACGACTCTGCTCCACTTCCTGCGACGGATCCCGCGCGGCTCCATTATTTTCGGGCAGACCGCTATGATACCCACGATCCTGCTCCACCTTCTGTAACGGATACTGCGCGATCCTTCCATCCGCTGGCAAGTCGCGACAACGGACGTCGCTCCACTCCCTGCAGCAGACTCCACGTGGCGCGCTGCAGTGAGGGCCACGGGTCTACTCCACTACTCCTCGCAACAAATTTCTCCTGACGGTGGGCAGCCCACTACGAGACGGTTATGAACGTCGCTATCAGTCTGTTGAGCCCTCCGCCTATAAAAAGGGGACCCCAGATACGTTATTCTATAAGCTCTCATTTTTTACCTCAAAACTCTGCTAAATTCTCCGTTCGAGCACTCCATTCTTGTTGAGGCAGAGAACTGACTTGAGCGTCGGAGGGTCTTGCCGGAGCAACCCCACCTCCGGTTTAGACTTCCTTTGCAGGTCCCGGCGGCGACCGCGACTCCCTCGACTCCAGCTTCTCCGATGCAAGCAGATTTTTGCACCAACATTTACCATCAAAAAGAGATTATTATCAGCACAAACACAAGAACTTCAATTGGAAACTGGTCAACAAACAATCAGAATTCAGAGAAGGCCGGCAATGAAGACTCACCAGTAGGGGACGTCGATGTTATGACTCATGCATGCAATGCAGCCATTATCAGAAAAATTCTTGGCAACTGATGCATCGAGGGCCTGGTGGCACTTCCTTGTGAGTTCTACCCTCCCACCGAGCCTAACCCCAAGGATCTCCAGGATGCACCGTATATCCACCTTGACCCCATCCACCCCTGCTGCAGCCAAGTAGCTGTGCAACTCATTGTAGAACTTGTACACCCTCCTCAGGTTGACGAGCCCCAATCCCCGCAAGGTAATAGATAGAGGGATTCAAAGGGAAAAGAAAGGGAGGGATCTGCTTTTTCTTGTTTGGATATTAATTTTTGGGTGTAGGAGAGGAAAATAGAAGAAAAGAGAGAGAGGGATAGACTCGTAGGGAAAGAAAATGAAGGGATTTTTTTTTTCTTATTTGGATATTAATTTTTGAGGGTAGGATAGGGAAAGAGAGAGGTATCCATCTCTCTCTCTCTCTCTCTCTCTCTTTTAATAAATTAGTTTTTTTATTTCTCCAATTTGAAAGAATTGAGAGAGAAAAGGATATGTGACAAATTAACGCCTAAGCTGAAAGAAAAGAATAGGAGAGAAAAAAAAAAGAATAGAAGAGAAAATTATTATTTTCTCTTAGTTTGAAGTTTTTTTTATAAAAGATATGAAAAGAAAAGAACAGAAATAGAGAGAATATAAATCTTCTCAAATTCATAATTTTTTTCTCCTCCAAATCGAACAGAATTGGAGAGAAAAGAATTGAGAGTTAGTAAATTTTTTATAATTTTAATTTTATTTTTTTAATAATAAAGAATAAAATTAATATTATATTTCAATCCTAAGATTTATTTCAACAACACATCTAAGTCTCTTATCCGATTGAGACTCCCGTGGATGAAAAAATCAATGAAAACCAAAAAGAAGATGGAAAAAAAATTTTAAAAAAGAAATCTTTTCTTGATTTCTCTTTTGAGTTTATTGGGTTCCTTTCAAAAGTATAATAGTAAAAGAATGTTACAATTTTTTTTTTTTCTTTACTTTCAATCAAAAAAGAAAAAAATTATTTTTTTTTCTTTAAACTCCCGATCAAGATGAAAGAGATATACTTACTTTCTTTTCTTTTCTTTTCTTTTCTCTCCTTCCTAATATTTTTTTTCTTTTCTTTCTTCTCCAAACTCCCAACCAAGGCAACGGACAAAAATATTCATAGATCTTCCAATAAAGTTAGGTTACAATGATCCTTTTAATTTAAAATATCTATCTTCTTCCTTTTTTTTTTTTCTTTTCCTTACGAGGACTATCCAAACAAAGGTGTTATTCTTCCTTCTTTTCCTTCCTCTTCCCTTCCCTTCCCTTCCCTTTCTTTTCTTTCCTTTGAGCTATCCAAACAAGACGTAAGAAAATAAAGAAGCATTAGCCAGAAAGGGAAAAAAAAAAAGCTAATAGTAAAACATGAGAAAGATCCCATTTTGAACGTAAAAATGTGATAAAAATCTAATTTTGCAGGCCAAAATGCAATAAAAGAAAAAATTTCAAGTGAAAAAAATTTAGAAAAAACTAAAAGCAGAAATCCAATCACCCTTGAAAGAAAAGAAGAGAGAGGATGGAAAATGCTAATATCTTCTTTACTGCTTGAGGGAGAGGAAGAACAACGACGAATCGTAGAAGATGATCTAAAACTAAATCAGACGAATACCAACAAATTAAGCACAAACACATCAAATCAAATCAAGAGGAAGAGGATGAATTAGTGAATAGATATATTAATGAATAAAAGAATGAATACCAAAAAAGAGTGGTCTTTATCTTCGTGGGGAGGAGAGCAAGAGAACGAGTCGAAGGTACGGGACGATGATGACGATGGGAGGAATGGGCAAGGAGGTGGAGGAGAATTTATGGGGAGAGAAGGCGCCAGTTGAGCCCATGGATTGTGCACGTGCTCCCCATGGTAAAAAATGGTGCTTTGAGCCCGTCTCGTCTTTTCTCTCGCAGGATTGAACAGCCTCTCTCTATCCCTCTCTCGCGCCATTGCAGTACGGACACTAAACGAAACACCGAACAGGGGATGGCAACAGGAGATCTGATTGAGTGGGAACAACACGTCCGATCCACATCATAGTCGTGGGTCTAGAAACCGTCGAGGAATTATGAGATGGACTAAACCCAATGAACCGGTCCAATCGCCAGTCGCCATGCTAACCCTTTATACTCAAACTATATTTTTTTGGGTGTAAGGGCTTTATACTCAAACTACTTGAAGTAATAGGAGACTTCATCGTGTTGCCCACCACGTATATTTCTTGAGATTTAGATAAATCTAACGGACTTGTCCATCCAGTAATTTTTTGGAACGCTAGACCATTGATCCACGTCAGCAAAAATAAGTAGGGTTCGGCAATGATTGATCGCCACATTAATTGTAGATTTCAAAATATTTCAGTGGTTTACTTCTATCTGCAAGCATAAATCTCGAAACGAATATATTATGCGATCTAATTATTGACATTAGGAGAAAAGTGGAATCATTTCTTCGTATGAAAGATACACTTCGACCCAAATAAATAATCTTATCTCTAAACACAGCATCCCAGAAATTAGATCCCATAAGACATGCACCATATGACTGTACAAAATATCAATCACAATTGCCCATTGTGTAAAGCATGAAGCCCGTTAGCAACCTCCCTCTGCTTCAGATTTTTTTTTTTTTTGCGAAATTAAAAGAGATATTTGTAGTATCTTGTGTCTGTGCTCCCATCTTTTACTGTTGAAACTATGCGCCCCCTGGGCCCCTCTTCGTAAAAAAAGCACGAATCATTTGATTCTTTTAATCCCGAAGCCGCCAAATATCTCTCTTTTATCATTTTTTTCTGGAATTCAGAGCCAAGCAGCGCGAATCTTTGATCAAGATTTCAGGATAACTTTCAAAATGGCAGGGCACCCTCCTAGAATATGCCGTGTTGTTTTTACCATGGGCTTGCAAATCAACAACCATCAAACATTGGGCAATAATGCAGACAGGTCCGGATTGTATCTTTTGCTTGAAAGTATAATTGATTTTCTTTCACAATGTACAGCATTGGATAATGTTTCACACGGCTCTCAAAGCACTTCAAACTTTTCTTTCACCTTCTGTATAGATTTCAAAGCAGCCATTGTACAATCCAACAGCGAATTTGTGTGAAGGAAGGTGAATCCTTATTTTGAGCAAAAGATACGATCCCTGCCAATGTAGCTTTCTTAAGCTTTAGATGCAATTATGGTAGCATTATCATTCTGCTCTCTCTCATGTTTTTGCACCCAACAAAACCTCCAAGGGATGATGCATTTCTCCGGGAGCCGTTCACTCTCACACACACATACCTTAGAAGTTAAAACTCCCCATAAAACATCGACACCTGTTAGTTGGCAGTGCAATCATTGTTTTAACGGCCACTTGCACACTGTTAGGGAGTCCGGTTTGAAAAAACAGAACAAAGGATTGATTACTCAGCACCGTTAGCCTAAAATTCAAGTGGTTGTTTCATCATAAATGACACATAACGATGCTATACAAACTCAGAGGAAGTACGCAAAAGAACTTTGGATGTCAAATGCCAAGTTGGCATGGTCAAGTATTATCACATGACATAAAACCATGACAAAATCAATAAGCCACAGGTTCGAAGTATAGAGTGATAAATCCACCTGCTAACATGCAGATCAACTAATATAAATAGAAAATGTTGCAATAGGCTCAAATTGAAATATGTCCTTCAATCTCGATCACCTTTAACTGACTGCTACTCCATAAATGATTTGTTAACCCTCCTTTGTTCTTCCCTTCATTCCAGATCTGCCAAATAAATGGTACCTCGATAGAGAGCAAATAGCAGTAATTATAAAGAATTTACACCCAAATGAATCCAAAAATTTTCAGGTGGATCAGATGAAAAGAAAGTGATTCATGCTCACTTGTACTAAAAGAGCTGATTTAACTTCACGACCAAAAAACTTCCATCTCTTGACCAAAAACTACAAATTTTCTTCTCACATTCTCATAATCACAACCCGTGCTATATTTCACTGGTACTGCATGGGTTCAGGAAAGCAAAACACCTCACATTTACAGTTCCATCTCCACAGTAAGTTCATCCCCTCTTTAGTCAATCGAGTTTATCATATTAACCATGCCAGGGAACCAACACATTGGAATTAATCCTAACAAGAACTCCAACCAAAGAGTGGAAATGATCATTCAAATAGCAAAAACAGTTACAGCATAACAACCATATCCTTATCCCATTGATTTGCCATAGAGGTCCCTTTTTATCTATTAATGTCACTTCTTCAATTTAAAAAAAAAAAAAAAAAAAAGTGAGTCTGATATCTACGGCTTAGCAATAAAATTTGAACAATTTGTGCTTCCCTAATTTCATAAGTAGCACTTACATGGATCCTACAAGTGAGCTACCTAACTCTCTCTCATGTACATGCTACCTTGCTGCCTGAACCCCCTTTGCATATTCACTGTATCCTTTTTGTATATTTCTTTTGTCAAATTTGTCCAATTGTTGCAAAGGTCATAAATGTCCTTCCAAGCCTATACATATGACATGCATCATACAAAAAATACACCCTCACCTTTTATTCTCCCCTTCCTTTTCTCATAAAGTCTTCCTCCAATGTCATTTCCTTTAAATGCATTGTTCACTGCAATATTTATTTGTTATACCCCGCATCAACTATTTTTCAGACCATAGATCAACTGCTTCCTTCAACTTTCACAACTGGTTTATATTGCCAACAAGATGCTCATTGAGGGAACTTTGTCTTTTGTTGAAGCAATTGCACGACAATATCCACGCTTTAGAAATTAACTTCAAACTTAAACATCTAAAGAAAGGTAATTAAAAGGGGTAATGATAGAATACACCCCTTCAAATAATCTGCGTCTTTCATTTTGCCAAGCTTCAAATTTTGAATCAACTTTGCATGCATATAACTATCAAACTAGTGCAACTTGTGAGACTGCAGGGCTCGAAATCAATTTCAAATAGGTACTTGCAATCCTAAATCAGGCGTTTCTACTTCTAAACACGCCTCCTAATCAAAAAAACTTTAATTTCTAAATGCTACCTGTATCTACTTCAGAGCTAAATTATATAAACACTCTTCCAGAGAATTTAGAAGGAGAAATTTTGCTTAGATCCTAAGACCTGAATATTATTAAAAAAAAAAAAAACTCTAGTCCTTCAACCATAATTCAACTAGGGAAGGCAGATAAAAGTTGCATAATAACGTTCAAGGACAGGAGAATATGGACAATGATAAAGGAGAAAGGGACAAACTGACAGAAGATCAAAGTAGAGAGATGTGGTGTATAACAGAGAGTATAAGGGCAACACAATATTAGGTGATCAGGGAAGAGAAATGGAATAAAAGATGGAGAATGTATCTTATTGAAGACTTGGAAGGAAGGAAAGCTCTAAACTAAGTAAGATTAATCTAGAGTAAAATAAATAAATGATTAAGGGAAGCAACACACTATGCCCAAGGATGACCCAATTTATAAACAAAAAAATTCAAAAGTCGATATTATCCATCCATACAAAGTTCTCTTGAAGATAAGCAGTATCACTTTTATGAGTGCAGCATGTTATTATATCAATCATAACCTAGAAAAGCAATGAGAATGTTGAGAGTTTAGAACCTCATGTAATTCAAGAACTAAATGATAAGCCCAAAGATCAAATTGTGGTTATGTTGGAATCTCTCAAAAGGAATTATAAAATGTAAGAATATAGTAAAACCCCGAGACTGAGCTTTACACTAACAGACAAGGAAAACTGTCATACGTGATTGAAATTTTTGAAATTTTGAGAGCTTGTCCTATTTTTAGAGCTAAGGCAATCATAAATTCCTAAAAATTACAAAATCTGGATATTCAACTCAGAAACAAAAGCAGCACACGTCTTAAAAGATGTTGAGCATAGATGTGGCATCCGAGAACATGTAGAACAGGAGTAACTCCCACCAAGATTGTAATAAAAGACCATCTCCCATCACTGACATCAAAGTATGGTGCCAAATGTCCAGCTGAAAAACAGAAAGCCAGAAGTGTTTTTAGAATATACAGATTCTGATCTCCATATCAGTTGAACAAGTCATGCACATTGCAGAAATGAGGCCTCTCTTGCAATGGAGATAGAGATGATTGAGTGATCAAGAAAGCAATATCAGTAAACCCATCAAGGTTTGAGATATGCTTCGGCTAAAACCATACAGTATACATAGGATCGGTAACATCTTCCACTATAGAATGTCAATACAGCAAACGACATCTAGAAACTAGAGAGCAGAAAATTCTTTTCCTAGTACAATCGAAGGCATGTCCTTGATATACCCTGTGTTGAACCTCGATATGTAACATTATGTTCTAATACACTCAAACATGTCTCAAGGAATCCTAATAAGCATTTTCTATCTCTTAGGAAGTAAAGAGAGGTCATACAGGAATGTTCAAAGGAAATATGATATTCTCATAGAACCATAGGAGGCAGAGTGAACGTTTATGACCATGATAACTAATCAAGGCATTCACAGGATTACATAATTAACATGATTCCTTTGGAGGACCTCTACTTGTCAAGAAAGTAGATGGCTGAACAACGATAAACCAGTTCGTCTTATCGCAAAAAGCAAGATATCAAAGCAAAGATCATGATTTCTTGTTGAGACTAATAAGCTAAGATCCTTAAAAATTGACTTCTTGTTTGCAACCACATCATATGCCAGGTCACAACAATGATCTTTCTCCTGCAGCATAGAACATTTCAAGAGATAATTCTGCAGAACCAAGCAAATAAAACCACTCATGTTTATATCAATAATTCTCCTGCCACAAACTTGAGTTTGGTGTTCTCAAAAGCTGAAATAGGAGACAAATATATACAAACAAAGCATACCCAGAAAGCATGAAAAGGGAAAGAACTACAACTAGTACACAGATTGGAATCGAGTCATATGACAATTAAAATTTACAGAGGCATTCCATCCCTCGTTCCACATCCGTGTCTAAAAATCATAATTTTAATAAAGAAGAAGAGCATCCACAGCATGCATACTGAATAGTAATGAGCATAAGCACTGATATAAATTGTATGATATATCAAAAGATCCTCTTTTTCATCCTTTTCACACCCTGTGTCGCAGGCAAGAAAGGAAGAACAAGAGATCTATTCTTACTCACCATACTAAAAATCGAATCAAATCGATGGAGCTAGCCCCTGGCCTTGAGCTCGGCTAGACGGCGGGACAGGTCATCCTCGTCGACCCTTTCCTTCTCCTTGGCAGGGATGGCATGGGCGGCGGGCTGGGGGAGGCCGACGGAAACCTCGAGGCCGTAGTCGTCGGCGACCTGCTGCATAAGGCTGTTGACCTCGGTCTCCGGGGTGGAGAGGGAGGTGGATCCGGCCATGGAGCCCTCCATGAACTCGGCCTGGACCTCCATGTTGACGAACTGGCGCTCGAACTGGTCCATGGTCTCGGACATCTTCTGGAGGTTGCCGGTGGCGAGGGAGACGTCGAGGGCCTTAACGATGGTGCCCATGGACTTGCCGATCGTCTGCATCTTGGCCTGGGTGTCGAGGCGGGCGACGACGGCGTCGAGGCGGGAGGCGAGGCGGAGGTAGTTCATCTGCTCGTTGCGCTTGCGGATGGAGTTCTCGGCGTAGATGCGGGCGCCATCCATGTTGCCCTTCTCGATCGCCTTCTTCACCTTGAGCTTCTCCGCCTTCTCCTCCTTCTCGCACTTGCGCGCCTGCCGCTGCAGGCTCTTCGACGTGAACTTCAGCTCCATGATCTGGTTCATCAGCTTCTCCGTGTTCCCCATCGACGATCGCACGATCCGATTCCAAGGAAAGAGGATTTAATCCCTAGGGTTAGGGTGCCGGCGAGAGCGAGAAGAAGGATCGACTTATTAGGTGAGGGGAAAGGAAGGGGAGAGGAGAGGAAAGGGAGGGACGGGAAAGCAACGGATTAAAGCGTAATAGAGGTATTATTTCCACCGCGCATCGGGCGTTTTCTTAGCTTGCCGACACCGCGTCCGTGTCCGACTTTAACTAATAAATAAATAGTAGTGGAGGTATTACAACGCAAACGACTTCACGTCTGTCCATGCGTGGAGGGTTGCTTTCCCGTTCCCTCCCCCACACCCCACCCCCCTCCTCGCTCCTTCTCTCCTCCCCATATTTATCAGCATCAATCCAAATTTAATCTAATATATCTAATATATATATTATAAAATAAAAATAAAAAAAATAATATTTAAAATTATTTATATAAATAATTTTTTATGCTATATATCTTTTAACCTAACAATCTCTCAAATATTAAATTCAAACCTTATATTAATAAAAAATTATATTAAATTTTATTTATATAATTATATTATATTATTAATATATGGTATTATAGCATTCTTACAATTAAAATCTATTTATATAGATATTAAAATATAAAATAATATTAAAATTTGAATGAATATTATTTTATTATTTATATATAATTTTTTAACATAATCAAATCTAGAACCCGTGCGCAACGGGCTCAAAACTAGTTTCTATGATAGTGTTAGACATAATAAAGATGGTGTAGATTATGTCATTCAAGATTCAGATGCCATATTGGGAGCTCATGCTTTTTTGAGTCATTGATCTCTAAAACGGAGCTTCGTATTGTCTGGATGGACATCACCCACACACGACATGAGCTACAGGCAAAGAGTATCTTCGTTGAGGGTGACTCAACCATAATCCTTGATTCGATCCGAGATAAAGCTAAGCATCTTGAGGTCCGTCTGCTACTCCATAACATTGGAGATCTTTTAATCATTCCACCATGACAGCTGTTCGAACACATCTTCTGAGAGGCGACCAACACCACGGATTAAATTGCTTCTTTTATTGTCGATCACATCGGAGACTAAATCTGATGTCAAGATGATAACTATTTAGAAGCTTTGTATGATATTTTTATACTCTGATGTCTTAGGCTATACCCATACTAAATTGATGTGATTGTCTTATTTGTATCAAAAAAAAAAAAAAGAGGTGCCTTGAGGCTAGAAAATGGACTACATACTTCTTCTCCCTCAAAAACATTCTCATTCTTAATAACTATACCACCTTATAAGTTCACCTCTTTATGGAGGACATCTGTAGATATTCTACATGAAATATTTAGGACTTTAAGAATGTTGGAAGTAGAGTTGCATTTTGTACAATATTTTCTCAAAGCTTATAAATAGCGTGTATTATACCAAATACACCTATGAAGTTTTAGCAATGTTGGAGGTCAGTGATTCTTCGACAAAAACATAACCTTGATGAAGGTCTTTATATTTGGACTAGATTTTCATATAAAAGAACAACTTGCTCTTCTTTTGTGAAAGAAAATCCAGACAGAGACTTTAAGATAATCCTTCATCTTCAATAGGACAAAGGTCTTCTGTTGTGCATGCTATGCACTGCACCATACGGTGCATCACATGCACCATCCATCGCATGATAGATATACGGCACATATTATATAACTGTACATGTGGAGACATACACGCTGTGCATCATATTGTACAGTGAACAATAGAGAATTCATGTGCTCTTCAATATTTATACAGATTTGGTCAAATTTCATTTGCCAATCATTTTACTAGTTCTAGTTCTTGCAGTTCCAATGCATTAGGCATTAGTGAAGAGTGTAGAAGCAAGTGATTAATTCAAGATCACCATAAAATACAGACGCATATATTATAGTGCTGAGGGTTGCTAACTCTTTGATGGTGATGCAATATATTCCTAGAAGAAAACTTTTAAAACATTAAAGATATACACGATAAAATTTATTTATCTATAATGTAAAAACCTAAGATCTATGCTAGTCTTGTGTGTCTTACAGGAAAAATCAATACTCCTTGCTTATTGTCTGTCACAACCGTCAACTTACCTTGAATCGTGGAACCTCCATCTGTTTGACTTGCTTCCTAAATATTGGACTAGACACCTTTGACTCCAAACCTGCGTTCTTTCCTCTCCTTTCTATAGAACCGTATCCACTTTCTTCAATTACCATATATTCACTAAATCATTATATAATATGTGAATTTTATTTTTGAGAGAAACTGAGATAGACTCACATGTATATAATTATCTAGATTCCAATGCTTGAAGATGTAACACTCAAGAGTTGAAAATAAACCTCTGGTCGCTAAATAGAGGGTTATGATTGGTGCAAATCTAATTCATTACATTAGCATGATATTAACAATGATTAACTATACGAACAAACATGTTGCATTGCACAAATCATCTAATTATTCTTAATATCTTATTATTATTATTCTTTATAGATGCACAAACACAGTCTGAAAATATATCAACATAAATTGAACGATATATATAATGGTCGATCTACAATTCAACATGCGCACCTTTTGCAATATAAAAGTTTTAACCATTGTTTCGAATTTTCTAAAAGAATTTGGATAGATATATATTTTTCTTTGAATAATTACTAAAAATATGAGAATAAGTATCCCGGTTTTGTTCTAAAGAACGTAAATGAAAGATCATAGTTGCAAATATTAGAAAAATTTGCATAAGAATTTACTTTTAATATAATAAATAAAAGGAATATTATCCTTAAAACTATGAAAATTTATTGCCTGGGAAACATTTGTAAATTTTAATAATTCAAGAAATTGTATGCATAATTGGCAGATTGTATCAACAAGAATACAATTATACCTCAGATACCTTAAATAACAATACTAATAATAATAATACTAAATGCAAACAAACTTGGAATAGTGCCAATTATATTTCAAAAATTGATGTCTTATATAATTTTGCTCTTTTCCAGTGTGCAAGGGTCTCATATTCAAATTAGTCCCATTTTTTAAGCCAATTTTTTTGTAGGTTCTAGCCACGAGGAAAGAATTGTCTCTCGCAATGGATCTAACTATGATATCTATCAAAGTATTTTTGAATTCAAATCATATTTCACTGAAATCTTAAAACTAATTCCTTCTCGGTTGAAAAAATAATCGTTACGTGAGCTAATCCTTTTCACGCGCACGTGCATTGCACGTGTCCCGCGATTAGACGCCCCGTTCCACTTATTAGATTTTCCACCTCCGATCCTCTTCTTCCCTTCCTCTCTCTCTTCCCTCCGTCCGCTGCTCGTCTCTTTCCATCTCATCACGTCAAAAGTCCGTACAAATCTCCTTCTCGTCCCTCCTCTCATCTAAACCAGATACCTCGGAGCGCTGCCCGCTGTCTCAAACCCTAACGTCTCTCCCTCTTTAATACCCTACCACGTTGCGAGAAACCCTCGCTCCTCTCCGCCCTAATCCGCCCCCGATTCGAACCTTTCTTCCCCTTTACAATTGCCGGCCGGTAGGAGCGAGCGATAGGTCCTTTCTTGGTAGCCTCTACTACTGCCGTTGTTTGGGCCTCGGGATCGGATCCGAGCCGTTCGATCTGCGAGGATGGACGCGCGGGAGCCGCTGCCGCCGTCGGTGTCGACGACGGGGCGGGGGGAAATGATGGGCCTGCAAATGAAGATGGGCCGCTCTCCGACGCGGAGAGGCTGGCCAAGGAGGCCGCCGTCCTTTTCCACAGCCGGCGCTTTTCCGAGTGCATCAATATCTTGAATCAGCTCTTGCAGAAGAAAGGCGATGATCCGAAGGTGTGGCTTCATTTCGATTTTGTACCGGGTCATGTCTCTCTTTGATGACTAATTGTAACAACCGTTCTTGGATCTTGATCTGCTTGCTTGCATCTAAGCCACCCGATTCATTTTCTTCGGAATAGTTTTAACTGATTCTGACGAAACTTTTGTCCGAAATTTGATTTTTTAATCCTCATATCTTTATAAAGTCGTGCTCATGGTACCACGTTAATTGACTCTTGGAATTGTTGCCGGTTATTCGTTCACATTTGTTTAGATGAAACCTGTTTGTTGATCGGCACTCGCATACTTCAGTATTTGGAAATTGTTTGCAGGCTTTCTTGATTGGGTTCGGGGTATTGAGTTGTTTCTCACAGTGTTTTTTTTTTTTTTTGGGTGCTGCTGTAGTGATGTGTTTCTGAAAATATTAAGCCTGGTAGAGCAACCTAGGGATCAAAAACTAAAAAATTAGCTTCATCGAAGATGTAAATCCTTTTGCTGAAGACGTGGCTAGAAATTTCGTAATAAAGGAAGAAAGCTGGGTCAATCAAAATCAAGGAGATTAAGGAGACATCATATGATACTCTATTTATCTTTAATGCAATGAAATTGCTTTTTTTTCCCCCATTTCACCGAACTAGTTACCATTGCATCTGTCCCATGCACCTGAATTGTTTGGGCGTAACACAACAGCTTCATTTGGAATTGATCTTCACCATTAGATCATGGAAATGCAAAGTTGGAGTATGGATTTGTAATTCATCACAATGATTTCAAGATGAGATCCCTGCAATGAAAGCAAATGATGTAAATTAGATTTTAGGTTATTTCGGAACTGCTTTCGCATTTTCAGATTAATATAATGGTCAAAATTAAGAAAGTTTTGGAGAATGTTTGTTTAAAAATCCTTAAAAAAAAGGAGTTTGAAATCTTAACTGGCTAAGAATCCTTTTGATTAAGAAAGTCAATGCTTTTGTTGATTTTGAATCCTAAGTAAATTTTTGTCAAAAGGATTATAGGTTGATTGCCGGTTGATTACAAAGGTTTTGTATTCACCAGATGGCTGTATGTTTTCATTCAGATGTCTATTTATATAGAGTTAAGTTGAGATCCAAGTATTGTAATATGATAATTGATTAATGGCTAATGATTTTGAATTTACCATTTTCTTCATATCTTTATCCAATATGTCTATTTTTTCCTGCTCTCCTTCATCACTACCTGGAATAATCAGCATGTATTTTTGACATGATTTCAGTCCTATCTTAGTTTGTAATCTTGACTTTCTGAGCATTCTAATAATCAACTATTTCTTCCATGTCATAAAACAATGCTCTTTTGTGATCCTACCTTATTCAATTGCTGGTACACTTATTCCAACCCAGCACTCATCCTTTACTCCTCTATCTTTTTCTTTTCTTCTTGCAATGACCAGACTTTCAGTACATCCTCATTTACCTTGTAATTGTTTATTTTTTTTCAGCAACTGACTCCCTTTTCCTCAAGATAAATGTCATCCAATCACATTGTTTATGGTTTGAACAATTTGCTTCCTTTTCATTTCAACTATGAGGGCCTAGCCAACCTTGCCATTTCTCACCACAATTGGTACAGTTTTGTCATGGTACCTGGCAAATACATCCTTAGAATTCGTTTGATAGTTTGACTCTTTTTGGCGAGCTGCTTATTCACTATCTATCATGCCATTTACCATTTAAACTTGAAGATGCATAGAGTGCATGTTGAAGCAAATGTTTGGTGAGCAAAGGTGCGGTTGAATTGTGTCAATGTAGTGGATTGCTAACATTTTTCTTCGGAGCTTTGGATTTCAATGGCTAGGGAAGACATCAATTAAACTTAAGATTGATTTTACCTTGCCATACATATATTATCTAATTATTTGATGGTTTTAATAGTTCAATTAAATCTCATCCTATGAGCATATGCTCTGTATGCATTCTCATTTTTATAGTATCTCCCTTTTGAAAGAATATAATGGTATTTTTTTGGGTCTCTTTTTTGTGCACCAAGTTTATGATTTGAGTGCGACCTCTTTTCTGGGAGTTGCTTGCTCAGTGTCCATCATGCCTTTTATCATTTGAACTTGAAGATATAGAGGGTGAATTTTGAAGTAAATATCTAGTGAGTTAGGCTGGAGTTTGTTTCTTGTCAAAATAATGCTCATATAACCTGTTGTCATTTTTTCCCCTATCATTGTAATTTCACAATCAGCAAAGACATCAATTAAAATTAAGATTGCTTTTAGCTTGATATGCATTCATTACCTCATGATTCTATGATATGTTCGCTTAAATCACTCTGTGAACATACTTATGTGGATTGTGCTGGTAGTAATTTCTCTTCACAAGAATGTGGATCTTCTTTAGTAGCATTCAATCTGAAATTTGACCTCTAAAAATTCTTTGTTTTGTATCTGGCATGCAACATTGTTAATCATTCATCATCTTTCCTAAGGTCAGGCAAATTCCTAATAGAGTAATCCATGTGGAAATTACCTTTGCATATGATTGGGATCTTACATTCTTTGAGTTCTTCATGATTTGAATTGACTTGTGAATATGAAATTTTCAGGTTCTTCATAACATTGCTGTTACAGAATATTTCCGTGATGGTTGTTCTGATCCAGGGAAGCTGCTTGATGTGCTCAATAAGGTTAAGGTAAGAGGCGCAAGTAATTTCACATTCTGCTTCTTGGTTGGGTAATAATATCTATCTTCATGGTAAAACAGTTTTTTTTTTTAAACTGTTTTATTGGCAGACTGAATGCTTAACATTGATTACTATGGAGCACTGGTGCTAATTCTTGTTGTTGAGGTCTTTTCTGCTACTTAGAAATCTCACACCTTAATGATGGTAGATTTCTCGGAAGAATGTGTACTTTATTCTAAGAATTTAAGTTTTGGTGATACCATTTTGCACTAGGCATCTGGATAAGGCAGCTGACTGGGTCTTTGGATGAGCCTAGGTCCCCAATCCCCTCTGTGTTGGGCTATTTCAGTTGGTACCGATGGGTACCAAGTGGGACAGGTAGCATCATTGTTGAATATGGACATGCCAACAAAGATGTGCATAAAAGGCACCTGATTTTTTTTTTTTTTCCATTTGTGCTGTTGTCATTCGAATGGGAGGGTAGAGGAAATAGAAAGGGAGAACAAGGAAAAGCAAAGGAGAAAATAATAAAAGTAAAGAGAACATCAGATCAAAAGAAAAACATTAGAACCTCACATAAGACTAACTTATGGCTTAAATAAACATAAAAATCCTAAGTAATGAGAAATGCATCAAAATAAAGGAAAAGGTTAGAGCTCTAGTATGTAGTCAGATTGGATTGGAAATGGGCTGGGCCGGCTTTGGATTGGGTCTTGGCTTGGGTTGTAGAGCCTGAAAAAGCTTGAGCTTGTCCCACCCCCAAATCTCTTACCCCCTACTCGCCCACCACCTCTACTTCTATGTCCCCTCTCTCCCTCGCAATCTCTCTGTCTCTCTCTAAATCTCGATCTCGATCTCTTTTTTCCTCTCCCTCATTCTCTTCCCTTTTTCCCTCTTAGCACCCCTCCTCTCTCTTGATCTTTCTCCTCTCTCTCCATTAATCTTATCTCTTCCCTCCCCCCGCATCACCACTCTCTCCCTCTACTTTCTCTTTGCTCTTGATCTCCTCTCTTCCCCAATGCTCCTCCTCTCTCTCCTCTTCCTGATTTGCCCATCTCTGTAAATCTCTCTCAATCTCGTCTCTTGCTTCTGGGATCTGGATATCTCCTTCTCCACTTTCATTTTCCACGGCCCAGTAAGAAGACACCTAGAAGGTGGCAATGGCAAGCGGTGATGGTCATCCTTTTTTTTTTTTTGTAATTTTTGTAAAGGGGTTAGGGTTTGTGATTGGTACAAGCTTTTCAGCCCAATCGAGCTCAATCGGGTCTGGTCCATTTGGGGCTAGGATCAAGTTTGAGCTTGGGTCTGGTTAGGGTTGGAGTTTGGTAGATTTTTTGGGCCCAAGCTTGGCATGGAGCCTGATTTTTATTTTATTTTAGTTTTTTTTTTTTTTTTGGGAGATGGGCTCAGGCAGTACGAAAACATGACTTGGCCTGGCCTAGTTCCAATCTTAGCTAGGATGGCACCGCATCTCATGTGTTGGTACCGTACAACCTTGTTCTTCAATCAATTTTGCCACTAGGACCTTGACTTTAGAACTTGCTTTGTTTGATTAGAGTAAAATATTAATAACTTCTAATATGCTAAATTTGGAGTATATATTAAATGCCTAAATATGTTTCAATGGTTCATGTACCACTTATTGCCGAAGATAAAGTTGGCACAATATTCTATGTTTGCTGCATATTTAAGCGTTATTCCTAAATGCAAGAGAAGTTGCAACCTATTGATTACCATCATCTGCTATATTTTCTGGTTGTTTATCTGAGTTAGAAGATTTACTAAGTTTGAGATGTCTTTGAGCTTTTGGTATATCAGAATTGTGGATACTTGAGGCATTACCTTTATTATATCTGTATTGCGTATTGCTTAATCTTCACCATTCAGGACATCTCTTACTTGTCATTATGTACATTGTTTCTTTATATCTTCATTTTGTCATTTAATCTTTATTTTGAAAGGCATACAAGAAACTATGTAATTTCTCGATAACCTGTTCACATTGATTTTGCTACAGTCCTTTTATCTTGGCCATCTCTCTTTTTCTAGGAAGTTTGAAATTATACTAATAATCCTTTTTATTTTAATTTTGCAAATATGCACCTTTTTGGACCAATTTATTAACAATCATATAGAAGAGAAGTGAAGACCTTGTTCGTGCTTCTGTAGAGCGGATGGAAGTTGGAAGCAACATAAATAGCAGTGCAACCTCAGGATCTAATGTCAATAGTACTGTGCTGCCTCAATTGCTTGCTCCAAATACTGACAACATTATTCATGCAGATGACTATGACACTTCTGTTGTAGTTCTGAACATTGTATGTTTCCGTATTTTCATCAATTTCTCAATAAGTTTTGTTCCAATCATGTAGCAAAATTAAAAGTACTTCTGGTACTGATGCTATTACTTTGATGGTCCACAGGCAGTCATTCTCTACCATCTCCATGAATATGCACTTGCTTTATCAGTTCTACAACCATTATATCAAAATATAGAACCGATTGACGAGGTTACTCAGTTAAACAATTTTTATTTTAATTATAGATGTATCTGCTTTCTTGTTTTCCTGATATGGTATTTGTTTCTGTGCAGGCAACAGCTCTTCATGTATGCCTTCTTTTACTGGATGTTGCATTAGCTTGCCAAGATGCATCAAAAGCTGCAGTAAGTTCATACACTGGAGGTGCCTGCTTTTTTTTCCTGCCTTAGTATCAATTAGGTATCCTGTGATGAGGTGCTCCATGATAGATGTAGAAGTATGCTTGAAAGCATTATAAACTTTTCTCTTACATATATTGCAGCATATATATAAAGTATCAGAGGAAGAATTCCTTCTACCACTAATGTCTAACTTCTGTAGTAGTGACCTTCAGATACTTGCAAGTTTTTGTTCATATCTGTTTTCTGCATATGCTATTCCTTTGTTTGCTGCTTATGAAATAAATGTGTTTGCTATTCAGCATTAGAGACATTTTCTGGAAAAATGCATGATCTGGTTTTCAGTTTTGCACCTTCATTGTTGGAAGCCCCATATAGATTGCTATTGTGATTTGGACTTTGAATTTACATGGTTATGTGGATTTACTGATGTTGTCATCTTTATGATCTACCATATTGTTGAACTGGCTTGTTTCTTTAGTGTGGTTCGCATTGCAAAGGAGGTGAAGTCATGCCATAAATAGTGGATGATTGATGGTTAAGAAAATAAAGAAAACTAATTTACCATATCAGGGTATATGGAAGGTTGCTTTTAGTGCCAATATGCATCTTATTAATTCCATCGTTATGTTGTGCTTGCAAGCACCCAGTAAAGAACTTGGGTACTCTTGTCAAACAGAATAATTAACTTGCTGACTTTATCGGCTCTGATATATCTGATATATGACTATTTTACTGATATAGGAGGAAACACCATCAAGAAAAGGTGCATGAGTTCAAAGTATTTTCTATCTAGTTTTGCTTAAAGCTTGATTTATGGACATGTTCAGGATCAATTATGAGTTAAAGCAATTATTTGATATCATAGCATGAAAAAACATTGGTCCCTTTTGCCTGTTTGTGATATGAAAATTGGCTTGGGAATTTTTCTGCTTATCTATATACATATTCATGATCTCATTTACCATTTTCCATTTTAACTATGGAAATTTTATTTATGACCAAAAGGGGAAAGCCAAAGATAAGAGGTTTTTGATGTCAAATTGATGTGAGAAGATAATTGGACAAGAATTTCTACAGAGTTTGATTGGGTTCACGACTGCAAAGAACAAAATTTAGGTTGCTGGTTTCAGTAAGAATTTGAAATCTCTGTTAGCTTGAAACTAGCACTCAACCCCTGCATTGTGGGGGTTTGATTAAACCTTTGGATGCATTCAGGCGCTCCCATCTTCCCACCGATTGAGACTTTCGAGAATGGAAAAACAGAAAGGAAATACCCAACACAAAACCGTGGCCTTTGTCGAAGCTTCCCTTTCAGCTGCTCCAAGCCTTCCACCCGGTTGGGACTCATGAGGACAGGAAAATTAGAGGAAAAATGGAGAAAACTTAGGAAAAATCAACGAAAATGAAGGAAACACAGAAAAAAATTTAAATCAACAAAAATGAAGGAAACACGGAAATAAACCTGCTTATCAAGGAGATGAGAGGATTTGAGCCCTAAATCTTTGGATATATTCGACCTCTCCCAGCCTCCCACTCGATTGAGACTCCCGAGAATGGAAAAAAGAAAGGAAATACCCAACACAAAACTCTAGCCATCGTCCAAGCTTCCCTTTCGGCCTTTCCAAGCCTCCCACCCGATTGGGACTCCTGAGGACGAGAAAATAGAGGGAAAATGGGAAAACCTAGAAAAAATCAAGGAAAAAGAAGGAAAGTGGAACAAACCTGATTATTGGATGAGAGGATTTGAGTTTGAAATTTTTGGATATATTCAATTGCTCCCAACCTCCCACCCGATTGAGACTCCCGAAAATGGGAAAAAGAAAGGAAATACCCAGTACAGAACGCAGCCATTGTCTAAGCTTCCCTTTTGGCCGCTGCAAGTCTCCCACCGAATTGGGACTCCTCAAGCGTCTTGACACGTGGCGTACTGGGAAATTATTCTAGAATCCTATGTGTCAACACAGAAGTTCACCTCTAAACCCATTGATCATTTTACTTATATTATATAGATATGAAGGATGGACCTTGGTGTAAAATTGAGACAGGAGGTATGTCATTTCTACATGTTTGAGGATCTGAAGGTCTTAGGAAGAGTTAATTGAAATTACAGTTTTTCTGTAGTTTATTCTATCAGGTCTGATTAGCTTATATTGGAATCTTAATGGAAGAAAACAACAGAAAAATGCTGAAGGTAGGTCAGCAATGAGGTTAACATAATTACAGGAGAGAGACCTTGAGTTTTGTTAACAGAAAAGAAATTTAGACATAAACACATTTAGAGAAAATCATAAAAATAATACAAGATGATATCTCGATAACTTTGTGTTACCTACATACCCGAGCATCATATCTAAGGCTCTCCTAGATCCTTGTAGCACAAGGGTGTACATTATAAAAATGCAAGAACCCCTTTCTTCAAAGGATACATGAGGGCTTGGTTTAGGACTCAAAAATATGCTAATTAGATCTTGCCTAAAAGAGATGTTATGATCCAAGAAACAAAGGAACTAGAAAAGGAAAGAAGCTACAGCTGTTGTTATCTGTGGAATTCTGTGCATGACAGCATCTAAGACTCGATGATTCAATTCTCATGGGATGGGGCCATCCCAGTTTTTTTGTGGAAGGGAACATACTATTGTCCGGCCTGTCTCGAACATGGGACCGGGGATGCTCGGGACAAGCCATATGGGATACTGTGGCAATGGTGGGATGGTCTTGTCCAGGCGCTTAGAGACAATGCCCAATCACGCTGTCCCACTGGACGTCCCACCAACACTTGAATCCTTGCTAGAACTTTCCATATCTAGATCCTAGTGTCTTGTTTGACCCGCTTAAGACATCCCATGTCTATAATAAAGATACTTCTAGAGATTATTATGCTGAAAATAGGTCCCTCAAAGTGCTATTTATATTTCAAAGACAGTTTGAAAACTGCAATAAAACATATTATATAATTCCCCAAAGTACACCTAAAATAGCTTAAGATTTGAATAAAGAGGAGCAAATTATTAAAATATGCTCCCAGTTGCATTTTTCTCAAGCAACCAAACAAGGGAGAATTCACAGGTTTCTGTTCCCCTCATTTTTGTCCTATTAATTTTTAATTTATTTTATTTCTTGGTACGGAAACAGAGATTAAATACTTATGGTCAATAAAATGACCATGTGTGGTAGAAAGCATCAAATTTTGGTTATAAGAATTCCAAGGCTAAAATAAATTCTCTCTCTGACAAATCTTGGAATCTGCATTTGTTTCCTTTAGGGATAAGGGATCATGCTTTCCAACAATATGTCCTGTGTGGCTATAAAGTGATAGATATTTTGTTATGTAAAAGGGAACTAGCAATCTTAAAGGCAATTCTTTTGAGTGCTTTTATACTTGGAAGATTAAGTTGATATTCATAAAGGAGCTTTCGTCACCATGAAATTTGGATGGTGTTGCTTCATTGAGAAATAACTTAATAGTGTTTGTACAAAGTTGTAAATTCTGGGAAGTTTTAAGTTCATTGCAGCAATTTGGTCGAGGAATAAGTATCAGTTCTTTGTAATTCAGTGTCTTAGTCTGAGATAATTAACCTGGCTTACTTCAATGTCTTTGCTTAGCACTTGCAACTCTTTCCTTAGTGATTCTTTCATAGTGTATTTTGGTACGCAAGGTTCAAACTGTGTTGGACATGATACTGTAGATTAATGTATATGCCCACCATACATTATGGCCTCATTGGTTTATTAGTATCGTTTATTTTAAGACCACTTGATGCATTGTTAGACATCTGCACTTATTAGTATCTTTATATATATATATATATATATATATATATATATATATATATATATATATATATATATTACCACTTGATGCATTGTCAAACACCTGTAAAACATTTGATTTTTTAATTACTATTATGTAATTTAGATGTTGGATGATGAGGTGTGAAATCTTAAGGTGGCTTCCTTTGTATTTTGATTGACAGTATTTGGACTTAAAATCCTTCTGTTATTACATTATTATCTCTCTCTACAAGCATGTCTGGCACATAGACACCACGTAAATTATTTGGAATGATGGTGACAGTGATTTATTGGTGATCTGGTAGCGGAACCTGTTGTGGGTGGAGGAATCAAAGAATCGCTGGTTGTCTTTTCTCTCGATATCTTTGTACGCATACATACACATTCATATTTAGATAGTTGATCTACAATCGTACTCGTCGAATATTGAGGCCAGACCTTACCAGTGCATGAAACCTATAATAACTTGTGATATATCACATAAAACAAGCAACTTTGATATATTTGAGGTTTATTATCAGTGCACAAAATCATTACAAGATGGACAATTTTAGCACTGCAAGTGAATCATGGTACCCATGAGTGTGAATTGACATAAATTTAGTACCCACACCATTGATAATGATCTTTGCCAGCATTTTAAGTACCAAATTGTTATGGGCAGTATAGGCTTTATTGTTCCTATGTGGTAGGGTAGCATTACAAGGGCTGTGTAAGCTGCTGTACCAACTGGTACTATTTTCTGTGCTAATTCCAACAGTGTACCATGTGCCATTATGGGGTATATCATATCATACCAATAAGGTGCTGGTATGGGGCCTGGCATTATGACCTAAAACATGGAGTTCACATCTTGAAACACAGTTGCACCAAACCATCATATAGGCCTCTAAGAAATGTCCATATAATGACAGCTTCATGCATATGCAAGAAACATCTGAAGCATTTGAACCTTTAGTTTTTGCCATTCAGATATGCAGCTTATGACTGACAGTATAGGTTTTCATATCACATGAACCACCATGTGTTTTATACTGGTAAAACTTAAGCCAGAAGAAATTTCTTCTCTCTCCCTTCTCTCTTCCTGCCCTTTTTTAGTTGTTGGTGTCCTCTTTTTGAAAAATTTTCACCCGTAGACTTTCAATAAACTTGCCAAAATTCTGTTTATTTTGGAGACAACTTTGTGAGGATTTTCAGTGTTTCCATCCATTAGTGTGATGGATGGCTTGTCTTTACTTTATGTAAAATTTTGTAGTGTATCTTCCCACATGTTGCTAATGACAATCATGGGCTATAATAAAACCATCTTTCCTTTCACTGTCATCAATCCATATGTAAGGAGCTTCTGTAGCAGTGCTGGATATACAATGCCTTATGCTGCATTTCTTGGGCATAGGGACACAAATTGGTCAGGTTAGTGCCAGACAAACCAAACCAGTATTGTCTTCTGGACCTGGGTCCTGACCTCACCCTGACTCGCTAAAGGAAGACATATGCTCAACCTGATTGTGATAGCATAAATCAAGAAATGCACCCAAGCTTGGTCAGGCTGACCTGGTCCAACCCTCATACATCTGCTAAACCTTGGCCAGTTTCTGGCAAATGCAGAGAGGATGCTTTCCTTGTTTCTTTTTACGACCTTTTACATATCTTATCAAATCAATTATTCTGCTTCCACATCTTCATAGATGGTAGACATCATGATTAAGATAGAATTTTAGACTCTTTAGGAATCTTATAAGTAGTACTAGTTAAAGAACTAATTAGGTATTGGGTGGATTGAGAAAAATTGAGTCATTTAAGGGGTCTCTGAGTAGATGTGAGGTCTTTAAATAGATATGATATTATGGGGGGAAGGTCTGGATGGAACTGTATAAGCAGTTCTATGCAGTGTTCTTGGATTAGAAAGAAATGGGAGAAAGATGTGGAAGTTGAATCCTGATATGTGGGTTGATGGTTGAATTCTTATTGGGCATGAGTGAAAAAGAGAAGTCATTCTTGTTTAATATAGATAAAGCTTTATTGATAACAGGAAGATCTGTAGGAAGACGTTGTCTAGTTGGAATCCAACAAAATATTTTCTCATCATTCTTATGTTCTAGGCAATTCTTTTTCTTTGTCTGACTTGTCAGTTTTAACTTTTGGAAGATAAGCATGTCTCTGTAGATAACCCTGCCCTTGATCAACGTTTTCTTGTACCAGTATTTTGATCAGCTTAATCCACTTGTGTTCTGGTTGGTCATTCTGCGTCGTGAAACTTAGCACTTGGTATGTTAATACTTCTAGTTCATTCTTTACACATCTTAGTCTTTCATTGTTTTTGTTAATGTACCCCTATCAAATGTTTTGCATTGTAAGAATATTCTTTTTTCAAACACGTATCTTTTCATGTCAAACATTATTTTGGCCTGCTATTGATTTTAATACTATCATGGTTTTTAGATCTCCAGTATGATTGTTTGGTTGGGATTTTTTTAAGCTGTCCTGTGGCTTTGATGCTTTCTATTTCATTTGTTTATGACTTGATTCTTACTTTGTACTAATCACCAATTCTTTTGCTCTCAGGATGTAATTCAGTATCTAGAAAAGTCTTTTGGCATTCGGCACATGATAAACCAAGCTGATAATGGAAGCATTACTCAACATCAGTCTAACCAAGGATCCAAAGTTTCTGCAACAAGTAACACCACTGGTCCAGATGCCTCTGGTCCAGATTATAGTGGCAGTGCAAATGTTTCGGAGAATGCTCTGACAAGAACTTTATCAGATGACGCACTGGAGTATGAGACCTTGTTCTCAACATTGGATATTGGAACTCAGAATTTGGGTAGGCCTGTCTCAAATGATAGTTCAAATTCATCAGCTGATCGAGCTGCTTCCGCTATTGAGCTGAAACTAAATTTGCATCTTTACAAGGTGCGACTGCTGCTGCTTACAAGGAACCTGAAGGCTGCAAAGCGTGAAGTTAAACTTGCCATGAATGTTGCACGGTGCAGAGATTCATCTACAGCACTTCTTTTGAAGGCTCAGTTAGAATATTGTCGTGGTAACCATAGAAAGGCTATGAAACTGTTGATGATGTCTAGTAACAGGACAGAAGCAGGAATGCTTAGTATGTTCAGTAACAACCTTGGTTGTATATATCACCGGCTTGGGAAACACAACATTTCAACCCTGTCCTTTTGCAGAGCACTGAAAAGCAGTATGTTACTTGGTCCTGAGAAACCTCTGAAGCTTTCTACCTTTTCACAGGATAAACCTCTTGTTACTTTATACAACTGTGGGCTACAGTATCTAGCTTGTGGAAAGCCATTGGTTGCAGCTCGTTGTTTCAATAAAGCCCGATCATTTTTTTCCAACAGACCTCTTCTGTGGCTCCGGTTTGCTGAATGCTGCCTGTCAGCTTTAGAGAAGGGGCTCTTACAACCAAGTGGTGGTTCATCATTAGGTGGTGAGGTGGTTAAAGTTCATGTTGTTGGTGCAGGCAGATGGAGGCAACTAGTGATTGATGAAAAGAATCTGAAATATAGTTGTTTAGATGGCCCAGGAGAAGATGGTGCAATCAGTCCTGATGGTCGGTTCAGGCTCTCACTTGCTTTTGCCCGGCAATGTCTGCTTAATGCTCTGCATTTGTTGCATAACTTTGAACTGACAAAATCCGGTGCTTCAAACTCCAAGAAGGAAGATGACAGTGCTTCAAACTCCAACAAGGAAGATGACGGTGACCAGGCAATCTCCTTAGGTGCCAAGAGCTCAAGCCACAGGAATGCATCATCTGGAGATTTAAAGGCATCCAATGCAACATCAGCTTCTTCACCAGCAAGTGCAAATGGTGATTCTAAAGAGGTAAAAGGGGGTACGAGCTCAAGCTCACCCTTGCAGAGTTCTGTAACTGCATACGAGGACACGTGCAAGAAAGTAAACAACTTGATAAAGCAGGCTGTTCTTGGAGACTTAGCTTATGTGGAGTTGAGCCTTGAAAATCCTTTGAAAGCATTAGCTGCTGCAAAAGCACTTCAGCAGTTGCCAGACTGCTCTAGAATTTACAATTTTCTTAGTCATGTTTATGCTTCTGAAGCACTTTGCCTCCTGAACCGGCCTAAAGAAGCTGCTGAACATCTATTGGTCTATATTTCAGATAAGAACGAAGTTCAGTTTCCATACAGTGATGAAGACAGAGACATATGGAGAGTAGAGAAAGGTGGAGAAGGTGAGGAGTTGAGTGGTTATTCGAATGCCACAACTAGTTTAGAGGAGCCTCAAGGTATGGTGCTGCTGAAGCCCGAAGAGGCTCGTGGGGTCCTTTATGTAAATCTTGCTACCATGTCTATAATGCAGGGGAATCATGAGCAGGCTAGCCGGTTTGTGAAGGAAGCTCTTTCTGCACTGCCTAACAATCCTAGAGCTATACTTGCAGCCATTTATGTTGATCTCCTACTTGGGAGAGAACAGGATGCTCTTGTCAAATTGAAACAGTGTAGACATGTTAGATTCTTCCGCGGCGGTGTAAAATTGAGAAGCACATGTTGATCATACCAGTCACATAGTTGATTAGCATTCCCAACCCTTACAAAATTTTATCTAGCGGAGAATTTTAGAGTTATGTGTACCATGAGTTCAAGTGATCGTCTAATTAGTGTTTTTCATTATTCAGGTTGTAGGGGCACCGCACACTGTTTTAATATGCAGGTGCGAACCTTTTGACTTTTGAGATGTTCATATTCCAGCAGAGAGAGATGGGTTCCTTTAGAAAAGCTTTTGGAAAAGCTATTGATTCAGGAAAAGAAATGCAGAAATATCACTTCTTTCATTTTTCCGTTTTGTGGTTGCAGGAATGCTAGTATGACCATTGGCCTCTTGTTCTTGAATTCATCTGGGATCATATAGAAGCTAACCAACAAGCTGATAGCCACAGTCACTGAATGTGGAATGTTGACATCCAGCAAATTCTCCTTCATATTTGGTGCAAAGGCAAGCAGCTGGACACAGACCCAAGAATAGCAAAACCTTGGCTTCCATATTTTCAAGCAAGTCTGGATGGACACTGAGTTTGTTTCTGTGGTTTTGGGCTTGGTAGTTCAGGCCATGGGATTCATAGGGTAGAGAATAGGAGAATCAGGCAGAGGCTGCAACTGTCTTGCCAACCATGGCTTTCCTTTTAACAGCTGCAGAGTGGCATACAACCTTTGCAAGGTGGAGTCTGTTCCGGTGGATGCCAGCTTGCTTGGTTGGACACTTTAAACCCCGCTCTTTTCGGTGAAATTTGTGGATCACCAGTGCCGTGGCTCATTGCTGGTGATTTTAATGCTGTATTGCATCCTAAGGACGAGAAGGAGGCCAACCTTTCAGCAGACTTGCTAGATCTCTTATGCAGTTTCGTAACCCTATTGACACTGAAAGCCTCTTCTGAGACGTTTGATAAAATTGATACCAATAGACTTATGGATTTGGGTTTTGCGGGGTGCTTTGTCACCATCGAGGTCCAGCTCGAGCGGCTTAATAGAGATTTCCACGAGTCTTCTATCCAAAATTTCCTAAAAGCCGGATCCCAAATTTGATCATGCAAATATGGATTCAGTGCCCGGATTTATCGTTGAGTTTGTCCAAATATTATATAGAGACAGCTCTGAAGTCTTAACATAGCATGGTATGCGAAGCGCTTGCTTATTAAAACACAGGAAAAAAAAAAAAAAGATTTTCAATACTAGTTGTTTGTAAGAAGATATACGCTGGCCTCGACTGAAAATTATAGTTTAAAATGTATCATCTTGCGGTGGATGATCACTTTCACATGGACCTGCCAACAACGTTACCTGCATCATCTACTAAATGCAATTCTTGTCTCCACTCCACAGGGAGCTAAAGCAAGCCCATTTCTGATTTGGCTAAAATACAAGCAAGTACTGGAATATTAATAGAACTCTCGATTATTTGTCCCTCCGTCAATCATCTGAGTTGCATTCACATTTCAGCACCTGAAGTCTCCTATTCACACACTTTGACGATCTAATGCATGCAGGAAATACTTCATCACATGTTCCTTTTATTCGACAATGCTATAAAATTTGACATAAGATTTTACAGTACAATATTACATCTTGGATCACAAGTCTCCACAACACAAACATGCAAGTGACACTCCTAACACAGTCAGCCCAAACCAATAATGTGCAAGCTTATTCACATTAGGAAAATAAATGACCACCAAACACAAAAGAAACATGATAACTACTACCAGTAGCTATCATTACCGGATGCATGAGGGCAGAGTGATCCCATGGCACACGAATGCAAGTACAACATAAATTATGACTAAAAGGAGGAGAATCAATGCAACCCTGCAAGATATATATTATCCAGATTAGATAGTGCTCTTATGCTAGGCCAAAACTAAAATTCAGCAAAAGCACAAAAAAGAACCAATAAATTCTTAGAAGAGGCACAAACAAGCTTGATAAAAGTTATAAATGATCAGAGGAGAGGTAAGATTTAGTTGATAATAAAAAGCAGGAAGCAAAAGTACCAATTGCTGTAGGTAATGACATGAATTATGATAATAAGACTGACACCAAGAAGACAGGAACATATGGAGTAGAAAACAAAATTTCATAGTTCACAAGCTTTCGTGTCAACATCTGTATCACTAATCTAATTAGGGTCTTCTGCAATTAATTATGGCATGCTACTATGAGATATTTTATTTTTCCAATAGGAATGTATTTGCTCTAGAAAAGCTCCAAAAGACATCAATCAGAAATGAGAAGATTGTTTACATAGAACCAATCTAATCTGACATTAGATTCATTTTAGTATGTAAACTGGTAAATTGGTAGAGTAGCAGACTTATTTAATTTTTTAGTATGGTTAAGGATAAGGTTTGCCATACCATACCATACCGAGTGATATAGGGTGTACTATACCATTTGGTTCAGTACCAGTATGTAGGAGGGCATACCGATGCTCGATATACGCCGAACCAGCCCTGTACCAACATAGTAACAGGTTGGCACTGGTACAATGCCTGGTACTGAGACGGCGACCCTTGGTTCGGAATGTTTTCATGTTCCAAAACACATGTCAGTACCAAATATCAGCTTTTTACTTGCCAACATTCAAAAAATAAGCTATTCCGCACCACTTCTCCCTGCAAAACCCCGAAATACCCACAAAAAAAAAAGAAAAAAGAAAAAAAAAAAGGTTGAATTCTAACAAGCTATTTGCACATCTTTTAGTGATTCTATGTATCCTATTTTGTCAATCAATGGTGACTGTCATCAAAGTACAACATGACATGTGTCATGCTGGTCACTGTGATCCTCAAATTCAAATGTCCATGCTTTTAGTTCCCTTACTCGCTGGTTAAAAAGAAAGTTTCTCAAGCAATGGCATATTCTTTCGTCGAGATGCTGAGTTCTTATGTATTTGAGATCTCTAGTTTTGCTTATCTAATAACTGTCATCTCTCATTCAATCAGAAAAGATAAAAGGAAAAAGAAACATTAGGAAATTAAGTGCATTAAAACTATAGTTTTGAATTAATAATTTGGTCGAGGAACTGCATACGTGAGCTTAACATTCCGCCACCACACAGTGTTCCTGAAACGGCGAGCTTGTTTTCTGAAGCGAATTGTGTTTCCTTGCATATTTGCAGTTTTATCAACCAGCAATTCCAGCCGATCTCCTCTTTCAAGTACATTATCTATATTCTCTATCATGACGTTGCGCACCTGGGAAACAGTCATCAAATGTGAGGACTATCAACAATTACCATCTAAATTGTCAAAAGCTTAAAATATACAAATTGTTGAGAAAAGATGCTCAGAATTTACAACAGAGGAAATGAATAATAGGATATGGATTAAAAAATAAACAGGTGGAAGAAACACTCCATCCAGTCCACTGCAAATGCTTATGAAACAAATAGAATATCAGTCTAGAGGGAGAGTATCGCAAATATAGGACCCTAATTTTTTGTGAGGAACTAACAAAACAAGGTGATTAAGTTTCAAGTCTTAAAATGTGAATAAGCCAATTCAGGAACTTTCTACCAGTGTTGCTATTCATATTTGCTTTCCCTTATTCTTTTTTTCTATGCATGGATACATCATACAGGTAAAGCTTGTTTGAAAGGCACTTAAATGGCAAAACTTGTTTGAAAGGGAAGAACACCTAATTAGTGGGTTCCCATCATTTGAGCAGTACTCTTCTATTATCGTACATGTTCATGGTGGAAAGCTTGGTTCTAGAGCCTGTATTTTAGCCTCTTGATTGTAATATAGGAAAGTACCAAGTAAGGTTCTATGGCAGGTCCCACTTCAGAAAAGATGTAGCAAACAAACTATACTACATAACCTTACATAGAAATGGGGAAATTAGGGTCTGCCCCCTTATTCTTTTTCTCTATGCATGGATTACATCAAACAGGTAAAGCTTGTTTGAAAGGCACTTAAATGGTAAAACTTGTTTGAAAGGGAAGAACACCTAATTTGTGGGTTCCCATCATTTGAGCAGTACCCTTCCATTATGGTACATGTTCATGGTGGAAAGCTTGGTTATAGAGCCAGTATTTTAGCCTCTTAATTGTAATATAGGAAAGTATCAAGTAAGGTTCCATGGCAGGTCCCACTTCAGAAAAGATGTAGCAAACAAGCTATACTACATAACATAACATAGAAATGGGGAAATTGGGGTCTTCCTCCTGATTGACTGCCATTTGAGATTTAATTTCTGTTAACTGAAATTTTTACCTCTGGTCCTTGATTTCCATGGTGATTTAATGTTTAATCACCAGCCCGCATATAAGTGTGTATAAAAACAGCTATAAACTGTGTAAAGATCAGGTCTTACTATGTATAGGGACTACATGTAAAATGGCAGTAAAATGAAGGACCAGGTGTTAATTTCCATATAGAAATCACAGACACTTTGTAAAACATTCAAAAATTGTTGAAAATTCTTGATTGGTGATATACCAAAGAAAAGAATCTTCATGATGCAATGTCATCAAGTCCATGATGAAAAACAACATTCTTTGAATAGGAAGGAAGCTGTCACCACTCTTTTAAGTCTTATTTTTGTTTATCATCTTCTTTATTTGCTATTCTTATCTTATCTGACCTCTCTCTCTCTCTCTCTCTCTCTCTCTCTCTCTCACTCACTCAAAAACATCCCATTCCCCCTCATCTCTCTTTTCATTCTGATCCCCAAACGCCCCACCCTTGGCTCTCCCATCTCTGTATCTCTAATGACACTTCCCCTTTCTATCAAACACCACTTCTTCACTCTAGTGCCCTTATATTCTCTCTTTCGATAATTTATTCTTTATTTTATCTTGCCCTACTAATTTGCATCTTATCTTGTTTTTGCAGCAAATTGTATCACAAAGTCTACGCTAAAAGAGACATTAGATAGAGCACCACTATCCCGTCCTAGTTCATAATCTTTTTCTTGACCTTAAAGTCTTAAACATTTCATAATGTTTTTATTAGCACCACTATCCCAACCTAGTTCACTATATCTTCTTTGACCTTAAATATTTCATAATGTTTTTATTTTATTTTGTTCTTTAAAGGATGATTGGAAGTCCTTTGTAGGGACCTAGAAGAATTGGAAAAATCTAAAGAAAAATTACCCTAGCAAAGAATTACTTTATTTTCTTTCCCATTCCCCTATTCTACAAACTATTTTAGTGTATGTTTACTCTTATGTATTTATTTATTTCTCTTTGCCTTTTTTTTTTTTTTTGCAGACCAAAAATTTATACAAAGTCATATAAGATGGAGTGACAACGATGTAACCCAGTTCTTTCTTCTACTGAATTCTTAGTTTGGATCATCAAACATTTCTTTTGATTCTTTGTTTTGTAAATTTATTTGGAGGATCATGCAAGACCCTTTTTCATAGCATGAGTTTATTAGTTCAAGCCAGGATATATCATTGATTTAATTTTTAGCCTCAATTTGTTAAGCTTAAATATGATGCATGTTTAGAGCTTGCTAATTTACAACAAATTTAACATATGTTTCTCTTAAAAATAAAATAATACTGACTTCCACATGCAATCCACGTTCCTACTTACTATTAAATAGTAATTAGTAAAATGCAGAAGCATTTGAACTCTACCTGACTCATTTCACCTCTGATACGGTTTATCCTATCAGCATTAGGGTCATTTGAGTAATAGTCCATCTGTTGACTCAAGATCCTCGAAAATTCATCATTCATTGCATAAGCAAGAGCCGTGTGACAAGCACGGCTATATGTCTTCACAAATCTTCCATGAATATCCTCAAGAAATGCAAAAGGAATTCTTCCTGTACAAGTATTCAACAAATTTAGAATGTTATATGTCTTGATGAACAAGGATATGAAAATAAATGGTCTGTAAGCAGGAACTTGAGATGCAATATACTATTGTGGAGTGCTCCCCTGTTCAAATTAATATGTAAAAATGAGTATAAGAACAGAATAAGAGCATATGTATTATCAGATTAACATTATTAATACAAGTGACATACAAAACTTTACCGTATCAATTCACTGGAACTCTTAAGAAGAAATTCAATATTTACATGATAAACTTAAAACAAAAGCACATGCTGTTATATGCTCAATCCAAAATCCACTCAATCTGCACTGGAATTTATTTATTATTTGTTAGCCTAGAGAAGTGGCATCTCTGAAAGATGATGTCATAAAGAAATCCTCTGAAGTGTCTTGTAATTGCATATCGATTCAGTAAAGGGTAATCATAGTGGTCTCAAGAGTATTATCAACAGTTACCTATGAAAGAAATGGAAGGAAAAAATCTAGAATCACATTTAGGGAATTCACCAAAGTTCTCAAATTTAAAATGTCTAAAAAAGATTAAGATAAGGAGGAAGAACATATCTATCTCATGGTAACACTAAATTTGGAAAATGAGTATGCAGAAGCACAAATAAGGAGTGCAGCTAGCAGTCTGTCAATGACATGTCAAATGAACACTAGATGAAATGTAACAAAGAGCTAGTAAAGCCAGCAATCAGAAAGGAACTTTTGTCTTCTCCGAGCAATCCTTAGGATCAACTCAATCTGAGTCTGCATGCTCAATAGAAGAGACTTTGCATGCTATGCTGTTGCCCTACTGGCACTCAGTATTGGCATGGTATGGGCTGCCTGATAGTGCAGGGCAAGCAGCAGTGCTAATGCCTGTCAAGCAGGTCCTGGTGCAGTACAGCGCTTACCATGCTAGTGCTAGGGTAGCACAGCCTTGACACTGTATACAATCCTTTGATGACTCTTATGAGAAAAGAGCAACTCAAAACCCACAGGGAGTTCATAATATACTGACACTCATACTATATGATTTCTCAGACAGAGTGACATTAATATTCTAATTGCAATTTTTTCATAAAATCTTGGCCATCAATAGTTGCATTCCTATTGCAATGTATGGCCAACTACTTCATCATTGTACTCTATCATGTCCTTGAATAAGCTTTAGTTTACATGTTCAAGTTAGATCAATGCACTACCTATGCAATCTACACTAGAGAGAAGCTTTTGCATTATATGTTGGTTAAAAGAAGGCCTCAGCTTTGTTTTCTATTACTCCTCTTGGAGACTCTGAAAGTATCTTCTGAACCAAAAGGATAATTTACCTGACTGGAAACACATCAGTAGATGGCTGGTATTAGCACAAATGCATACCTTGCTTTATTGAGAGAATGAAGTCACGAACAAGTTATATTGCAAGAAATTAAGGCTGTCAGTAAACAATATATATATATATTTAGCAATAAAGATCAACCTTTTATCTCTTTATTTTTTGCGCCATTCCAGTACATATCGATGAGATAAAATAACTTTAAACCACAGCTGGAGCCATGACAATTAAGAAAGGCATATTAAACTACCATCACAAACAGGAAAGAAGGCTAAAAGCCAAAAAAAATCATCAATAACTCCAATAATGCAGATGAACAGAAAAATTTAGCAACTACCAATTTATGGTTAGTGTAATGGACTAATGGCTGCCCTATACAATAACATGAACCAAGCTCAACAAATAATTACTGCATATATGCAGGCCCACACCCACATCTTGCAATAGTTTGGTCCTGCTCATTGGACTTTTATACATTACACAAGATTTTGAAAGCTCTAGTTGGAAGATGCTCAACATATTACCAAAAAATAGACTTAACATCCTGATCGTAATCCCTTCCTCTCTACAAGTAACCTTCAATGTTTCCACAAATCTCACTTACAGAACTCTTTACTCTTTTCATTGCTTGTGAGTGCCAATGGGGCTTGTCATCAACAAGAAACTAAGGCTTGTGAGCACAAAATAATTCCAACAGACGAAAACAAGATATGAAAGAGTAATGATTTTTTGTTTTTTAATGGCCATCATGCTTCTAATTTTCCTTTCTATATTTCTCTCTTTTTGTACTGCAAAGTAGAATTTGGTGCTTATTTCTCTCTAAATAGGGAATGACGAGAAGTGCTTGACGAACTTCTATGTATAAATCCATAGTCTATTAGACTGTATATGTTTTCTCCATAAAGCCATAGTACCAACTCCAAATTGTCTGGGAACATTGGACACTGTGCTTTTAAAACAAAATATAAGTACAAATAATTTTTACTAATATATTTCGTGAATGGGTATGGTGGGATCAAAAAAACCCCACCCACCTGGATGTATACGCCAAAAGAAAAGAAAAAAAAAAAAATCACAAGCAGGATGGTTGGTTAGGTCAGGTCAAGCATATATAAGCAGATGCAGGCAGTACTCCTGACCGGACTCAGCTTAACCCATTATTGTCCCTTTTAAAATTTTAATGAGCAGTTAAGATGCAAGAATTTTATATAAAACTTATGGATAATGATACAATCTTAAGTCTAGCTTTATGAAGAGTCATTCACTAACCATTCCTATTAAAGGTTGCCTTTGATGCTATTTAAAAGGTTTTCCCAATCCTTTCTCAAAAATTTCACCATTATAGCCTATACCTTCCCATTTATTTTCTAGACCATCCTAAACAAATTTGAATCTCTCTCCTTAATAAAGGCACTCAGATTTTTATTGCACATGCTCATACCATCTTAATGAGCTTTTGTCAAAAATTGGAAGTTCCTTGATAGCAGCAAGCTCTAGACAAGTTTCACTAACGAGAGTAATTTTTGATAATATTACAGATTATATAGCTATTAAGATATCAGGTATAACTGAATTTAAGTATGAATTGAAACAAGGAAGAAAAGAAAAAGAAGAAGAAGAAGAAGAAGAAAAATGAAACTCAGGAAGTGAGGGCAAAAGACAACATCACTAAGCTTGATTATAAACTTCTTATACAGTTAATAGATCAGATAAGGTCCACATCTTTCTATAGGGTTCAACAAATTTTCTTCATAATATGAGGCAATCCATTAAAATATCACTAAGTCATAGAATCCTGCACCAAGTTATCGACTTGCTTCCAAACATGGCCAAATCTAAGCAGCGGAACCACCAAGATCCTCAAAGTTCGATTCAAGGAAAAGATAGACGATGGGATCCCATCAGATTAAAAAAATGGCCACCCACCAAAGGCGCCGACTTTCTATCCAATCCACCCAGGAATCGAATAAATAATCCAATAACTGGCAGAAGAGGAGAGAAAGGGGGGAATACTCACTGCCGGCGGTGTCGTCGGCCATGCATAGGATGGTGATCCCATCGGTGCGCTTGACGTGGAAGACGTAGCGGTCCTGGGAGTAGGAGACGTGGCTGTCGTTGGTGCCCGGGATCTTCTCCAGGATCTGCCGGGCGATCGCGCTGGCGTTCGTCGGCGTCGCGCTGAACTCCGCCAGAACCACCGAGCCCCGCGCCACCAAAGCGTACAGGATCGCCATCTCTGTTTCTCTCTCGCCTTCCTCGCTTACCCCTCTTCGCTTCTTCTCTCTCTGAAATTCTCAATGGAAAAAGAGAGGATGAGACAGGAGGAAAGAAGGAAGCAGCAGCAGAGGAAGGATACGGAGGGGGGCGCCATGGCTCGGCAGGACGGCAAAGGGGACAGCAGGGACAGCCGAACAGAGAAAGGAGGGCACCAATGTTAACATAATACAGTATAAGAAATTACTTAATATAGTATCTCTGTCTCTATCTTTAACTGTATATCTATTATTATTAAATGCGAAGAGGATAGAAAACTAAACCTCTCCCCAACATTTAAAAAAAATCTGAAATATCCATAAATTTTTTATAAATAAAATTTAATAGCCAATATTGTTATAAAATAATTAATAAGCGAATAATATTTCTTAAAGAAAATTTTTCTCATTAACTTTAACATAGCTCTCTAAAACAATTAATGGTCTTCGAAGAAAATTTTAATTTTAATTTTTCTAATAATCAAGAAGATTTAAACTCAATCTAAATTTATTTAAATTTTTTAAAAAAAATTAACTTCTTAAAATAGTTTTCGGTACTTAATTTTGTTCAAAATGTTCTAAAATATTTTCCTATAATTTCTAACATATTTAGATATATATGACTTTCTAAATATATTTTTTTATGTATGATAATTTCTAACATATTTACGATCTTAATCTGGTTGCACACCTTATGTCGAACCTCTTAGTAAGTCAGCTAACTAACAAAGGGATTACTAGTATACTGCTGCATGTTCTGCATCGTTTTTGTTAAAGTTTGTATCTGCTTGGCGAGCAAATCGGACATCTAGCATTGATGCCTCTTGCAACGATTGAGGGGACTAAAACCTAAAGAGTTGTGCAGGGAGCTATCAGAAATAAGATGGATAAATGCTTGATGGTTGTTTTTTCTGAGCCTTGTGGCTTTTTTTTTCTTCATTTTTATAGACGACATCAATTTGCTACTATTGATTCCAAAATAATGATGCAGATTGCTTCCATATATCTTCAGACAACAGGAGAAAGCCACAGAGCTCACGAAATTAAGTTTCGATCGGATCCTTCAACGCTTAAATCATTTTCAATGAAAAATAAGAAAGAAAAAGAATAATGTCAGTATTAGGTGATTGAGTAGTAGAGAATTGGGTATTAGGCTATGATCTTACATAAAAGAATCTCCAGGTTTATCTATTGTGAGGATCCTAAAAATCTTGCTAATCATATCCTAACAAATGCGGCATCATACTACAACAACTCGCTTGGCATGGTATGACAACCCAAGAGTATGTTGTAACTCCCTAGCATATGATAGAATTGCTGCAACCTTGATGTATTTGGTGAAAGAGTCAAGCTACTTCTATTGTAGGAATGTTCTACCTGACTCGAGTTGGTCGTTAAACTGATTGATCGCCGAGCTAAAGCGAGAAGCTTCGTCTGCAAAGATCGACTGCTTCTCGATCCATTCGTCTCAGTTGTCAGGTCAGCTAGAGGATCCTAACCAAAATATCTTAGAGAATCTTTAGATATATCTGGATCACCACATAGACCGTAAGCTAGACGAATGTAACCGCAGCGCAGCATTAGGAATATTTTCCACCACAACGCCACCCATTTTTATAGCTCTAATCAGTGTTTATTGAGGTACAACATTGCTTTGCATAGTTATAGTAGAATATTACTTTATTTTAACGCACGGTAACGACGTAAAGAAACAGTCACCGTATTGGTTTCATAAATGATACTATAATGGGATAATATTTAATTAAGGGCGATTACAGAAGGCCTCCAAAACCATTTTAATGGCCATTAACTTTTATTTTTTGAGACAAATGGCCGCTACATTGTTGTCATGGCTTATTCCAACATATCGAATATTTTTTAGCCTACTCTTATCATGAATTTTTTGTTCATTAAATATTAAAATCAATTGTGAAAACGATTCATCCCAGTACCAATCACTTACCAAGGGAGAAATGATTTCAGCCTCTCTCCTCATTCGGGACACCTCAAGGATAGCTACTGCAACTACAAGAAATGAACCTAATAGGGTATGCAAAGAGCTGGTCTTGGTCTTGCTCAAGGATCTTAATGCATGCATGATGCTAGTTGCATTAGAGGCAAGAATACACACATCTCATACCAGAGTTTTAGTTGTGCAGCAGAATACAGCAGACAGACTAGAAGAATGATCATTCAAAGAGGTGAAACCAATAATGTCAAATTATGAAACATCCACGGTTGCAGACCAAATCTGACCTATCAAGTTGCTGAGAAACGGTGAAGGAAACTGCACAAGACAAGCTAAACTTGCATGAGTCATACATATGATAAGCTCTCAAAAGGGAAGCGGCAAACGTCTAAAGCTAAAACTGTGAAAGACAAGCTATACTGATGATAAGCCCTCAAAGAAGAGCAGCGAATGTCAGTTTTGCAAGCGTTGTATTCCTCATCGTTCCCTAATAAATGGCATCACACTTGACTGTGTTCATCAACTTGCTCATGATCATCTCGGTAAGATACTGTAGAGAGCCATAACCAGTAGGAAACAAACCAAAATTAATGTTAACATTCTGAACAGCGTAGCCAGGTAGCTTTGTGGGAATTCAATGGAGGCTTGTATTCTCAAATAACAAATAAGATTCACAAGAAATGGTAACCAAATTCAACATTTGGTGTCCCCTCGCTCCAGAATTTCATTTGCAACCGCTAGCTCCATCGGATTTCCCTTTCATTTTTAATTATTACAAAACTATTGGCTCAGAAGTTTGTATTTTTTTTTTCCCCCTTCTCTTATTTATGTGACAACACTTTCTCCTATTGCGTAAAGGTCCGATTGTTCTACCAGTTCAGGTGTTGAAGCGACGTGAGAAGACTGGGGGAGAAAAGCTTATCATATGAATTACCTGGCAGCTGGTAAAATGAGGCCAGCCAAAAGATATCGTTGCTTACATAGAATTACAGATGCTGGCTTCTGTTTTAAGTGGGGCTGAACCAAGGACCCACTGCACCATTAATGTGCCCATTGCCATGAATTCCTACTCCATTAGGGATGATAGAAGGTGGGAGACCAACAGCCACGGGAGGAGCTGTGGGGTATAAGCCATGGACTTGCGGAAGAGCGTGTCCACTCACGAGAGAAGTCCCAGTGCCTTTCCTCTGCTGAATTGCATGAATCTGTCTTAGCCCTTCCTCATGAATGCGGGAGAGTGTCTCAAGCTCTTTCATTGACAAGGCTTCCAATCCAGCACCATAAAGTGGAGCATGACGGGACATTTCTTCTTGGAGTGAAGCTTCAAGGGTATGAATATATTGCTGCACACGCGCAGAAACAAGTATAACGTGTGAATTTAAATGAGAAAAAATAGAAAATACAGCCAGGTAAAGAGTGGGTGCGTTTCAACACCATACAAACAATAACGGCCCATGTCTATGTGCTTCCATTTACAAAAAGTTGACAGAAAACCGCCTTATAAGAAATCTAGGAGCACTACCATTGAACGCAAATATAGAAATTAAGAAATATTATTTATTTGTGAATTAGGAAATCTTTTTTTATTTGGACTGTAGGACTAGAATTTTATGAGGACTCCGGTATTTTATTTCTATGCAAACTCTTATTGGGGTTTTGGGTCTATATAAATCCATCACCACATAATTGAGAACAAAAGTTTGCACTATTGAGATTTGAGAATATTGAGTTGCCCTCTCCCTCTGATGCCTTCTCCTCCTCTGTTCTTCTATCTTCTTCTTCCTCATCTTCTCTCTCCTTCTCTTTTTCTGTCCTACATCAGAACTCAGTAGTAGTGGCATAATTTTATATCTCAAGCTACCAAAAATGGCTGATCAAATAATGAGATGCAAAAGTAATCTCAGTCAGGTCCCCGTCAGTTGTGGCAATCGAATTTTCTAGTCCCATTTGAAACTCCATATCCACCTAAACCAACGTAACAGATGAGAAGGTGCCCCAACTTGGCATTCCCTTACTGGGTACTCGGCCTCCAGAGATCACTTATCATGGAAGACAAGATTTCATCCAGAAGATAAATGCTTAAAGAAAGCAAAGATGGAACCATTTATCTATCTATCTATTTATTTATTTACTTATCTATTTCTTTATTATTTAATGAAAGTAATATGACCGAGGATTGGCTCAAATCCAGGAAGGAAACAAGGCGAACCACAAACCAGTTCTTCTGGAAATATCCGCTGTCTGAAAACTGATAAGAGCATTTTATCATTATCAATTTGATTCATATAACAATCAGATAATAGATCTTCCTCCATTTTGCTGTTTAAAATTCTGTAGCAGTAAAAATAGTCACTCTTGATGACCGTAAATTCTCAATCATGCTTCCTTTGCAATGCTATTAAAATTGTTTAGTCATTTAAAGCTACATTTTCCAGTTATAAAGCACCATTACCTAAATATATTAGCAGAAGCACCTCACTGGATGATTTTATCACATCTTTGTTGAATTAATTATAAATTTTTTAAATGTTTTTGGGAATTTTAGGTTTCCACAGAACAAGACAGTACAAAGTAGTTTAACTGTTTAGCTCGTTTTGCTTTTCAGTTACATGCATGTTCAACTTTTAATTTGAAATTATTAGATATTGTTAGTAGTACTATTTCTAAATCTTATGGAAGAATTCTAAATCTTACAGTTAAATATGCACCACCATAATCAAAACTGCACACTTTCTTATTTCAACAAAAGTTTAATTTATTCAAACTTCAAAGTAACAAATGCACCTTTGCAAAGATTCAAATTATAGAGTATATTAATGATGCCTTCAAGTGTGATTAGGAGTTAATGCATAAAGATAAACTTAGGAACAATAGAGCAAAAGAAACATTTGCCAAGCTTACATTCAAGCTTGACTATGCCATATGAAACCTGGAATAAGGTTTCATTGTTGCTCTACACTACCGACCTCTAGCAGTCACCTGTGTTGTGACAGGGATCTCCTTCCACATACAGCACACCAATAATCCATTCACACATCATGCTGCCAATGATGGCAGTAAAGGTGCATACTGCATGCTACTTAGAAAAGTCATTCATATCCAATAGATTTTGCCCAAAAAGCATGCATATTCAAACATCCTCCATCCCTTTCTCCCATCCACTAGGTTAAAAGAACTGATGGTAATGAACCTTAGGCAAAATATTAACTTTAAACACATGTTCTTTTTAAAAAACTACACACCAGAAATTCACTTGTTGAATAGGCATTTTCAAAATAATTTGTGCATAATTCCCTTTTAGTAGCTAAAATCCTCTTTGTAAGATGCTGCACCTGCTCCAAAATCTTAAACGTGCTATACACACCCACTTCATGATGCTACCCAATATTAAATCATCTTTATAGACAATATGAAAATACTATAATAGCAAAAAAAAATCATAGTGGTCCAAGAACCACTCACTGTTTATCATTTTCTTGAATTCCCACATCATGCTTCTATTCAAAAATAAAAAATAAAAAAACTAACCATCTCAATAAATATTATTGTTTTATAATATATGATATAATTACATAAAATGCTTCCAAGGCACTTCTGCCCACTATTTCTTTTGAAGGATGGTTGCTTGCTCCTAGACACTCTCCAAATTGAAGTTTCCAACAATCTCCACCAAACAGTTTTCTAATAATGAAACCGTATGCAGGTGAAATGCCATTTCTTATATTTCAAGAAAAATTCGTGAAATAATTAGGAAGTAATGTGTGAGCCTTGTGTCGTTCTTCTAATAGTGGTGTCACACAGGCTCTTATATACAAACCATCTAACCGAACAGAATGAACATCCTTGAGGAACACAAGAACTAAACCAAGAAACGCTATGATGGAGTAAAGGGTGAAAGGTGATTTTGAAATGCCATTGCCTGAAATACTAACATACAAGCACATGGACAGCTAGCTCATCTTGAAAAATATTTGGAATATTATTTTGGTGCACATGTCTGGTGCCCCGGATGAGCATCTATGACAAAGTAGTAAAATTGAAGGATGCAAGAAAGACGTTTCCTAGAATTTAACGTTTCTGACATGTTACTTATATTCTGATGTCCATCTAAAAAAACCAAGGAATGTGAAAAGGGCCCAACAGCTGGAGAATAGGCTAATATCAGTAAAACATTTAAATTCTAGTAAATCATGGGTCCAGGGCACCCATACATAAGATGATGTTAACTAACTGTAGATAATTTTTTGAAGCACAAGGAAGATGAAAAAACCTGGCATGCTTGCAACTTTGCTTCCATCCCATCAATGTACGCTTCACAGCGAGCCACCTGTTCTTCCTTCTCCCGTTTTTCTCCTTCAGTTTGTCCCACAGTTTTTGTCAGTCGTCGAACTTCATCTTCAAGTGATTGCCTGACTTCTTCTCTAGTCACTGTCTCTGTGGCATACCGCTTTAATTCTTCATCAAATCTTTTTCGTGCAGCTTCTGCATTTTTCAACCTTTCCGCCAATGCATTCTTTTCCTTCATTACTCTCTGCACAGATTGAAGGATCAAATTCATTTTCCAGTATCAATCCATGCACACAAGTAATCCTAATGAACACCTTACACTTACCTATAAAGGTACCATACAATATTTCAGGAGAAGAATGTGCAGATGGACAGTTTGAAGCAACATTAAAGTAAATAGCATAAAGATTGCAGAATGAATTATAGAAAAAAAATGAAAGATTTGAAGTATCAACTTGAAGAGAAAAAAAATCTTACTAGCATAAAATACTTGATTTTAAAAATTATATCTTGGAATGCAGTGAGATTCCAAAAACAAAATGCATCACAAGTTTTGAATCTTATATATGGAAAAACAAAACAAAAATAAGCAGTATACAACTAAAAATTATCTATATGACATATACATCACTCAACTTTTGTGGATCCCCAATTTAAAGCTCCCGGTGATCTGATATACCTCAATGCTAACAAGTACTAGTTAAAGTTTGCAAGTGTTAGAGAGCTCTTCCAAATGTTCTCTGCCATTATGGACGATAGGCTTCGGGCATACTATCATCAACCGTAGTGGGTTGGTTTGGTTTACATGTCACATATAGCTTGATGTTGCATTTAGTTGTACAGTATGTTTAAGAACCACCAAAAGAATTGTACAAGAACTTAAAAGTATTAGATGATTTATTAAAATTTTACACTTGCAAGGAGAAATAATCTGTACTTAAAGTCCTAAATACCTCTCACCTTGTATTTCCACTTGTTGAATTAGTGTCCACAAGTGAGAACAGATAAACTTGCTACATCATTCATTGGTGGGTCCAATTAATGTAGAATTCGGGCAGAGTCTAAGCACAGGACATTCTAAGCTAAATTCCTCTTCCATCCTATACATAAAAAACTTGATATGGCAATATGCACTTAGGAACTACCTCTATGAAGAACCCCATGCAATTGACAATCTGTAACTGAACATAAATCCTGTAGTGATCACCCCTGCTCCTGCTCTATTTTATTTCTGCTTTATATAACTAAGGATTTAATTATGTAAATTATGATGATCTAATACTCTCAGTAAGATGCCTTTAAATTCTAATAGATATTAAGACATACGATCCAACTTTACGAATTGATTCAATCTAATTCTCATACAGCATTGTGCATTGATTTTATTTTTTAAGATCGCTAGCTATAACATCTCTAGTTAGATAAAAAGAGATTCTTCAAAGTAAAGGCTGTAACTTCAAAATAAATAAATGAATAAATAAAACAGCTGATACATATCCAGAGCAGACTGATGCAAAAGATTAACAATACCATTCGATGTCTACTGTATGTCAGGGTTTCCAGTGAGGTAAAATGAGACCAAAAAAGGATAATTTTGAGTGCACACCAGTTGAGATCTTAAATTGAACAGATGAGACAACCAGCAATTGATTTACATGTACATGCTAGACATAAAACACAAGGAATGCTAACAACAGCATGCATATTATCAGCATGCAGTCTAAGAAGCATATTACCACTCATTTAAAAGTACGATAGTGACCGCTGTTCACTAATATACATAACCGCTCAGTTTCCCTGCAATACAGAGCAAAAATTTTGGACAAGCAACGCTTGTGTATCCAACAGGATATATAAATTACCTTCAATTCATCACGTTTTCGAGATTTCAACTGCGCGAGTTGTGCTTCTGCTTCATGAAGGCGGTCCTGAAGAACTTTCCGATCAGCAGAGAGTTTTGTGATTTCCTCATCTTTTTCTGATCGAACCCATTCTAACTGATTCTCAACCTCAAGTATCTGCTCCGTAAGTTCCTTTTTTTCACGAGCAAAACGGTCCATTTCAACCTTTAACTCAGACTGGAATTGAAGAAAGGTGTCAATTATGACAAGCGCGAGTAAACTTAAGAGCCAATTAACTGTGTATCAATAACTCTTATCAGAGAGCCATACCTTAAGACGATTGTTAGTAGCCTCGGATTCATTTAGCCTTTGGGACAGAACAGCTTTTTCATGTACAAAATTAGAAAGTTCCGCTTGTCTTTCTTCTCGAAAACGGATATTTTCATCTTCAATATCACAAATTTGGTGCCAAAGATTTGCACGACCAACTTGGGCTGCTTCAGCAACCTCCCGCATCATGTTCAGAACTGGTCTAGCAATCCCATCTTCTTCTCTAACAAGAAAAGCCAAAACATCCATATCTATATCAGCTACTCGGCAATTATCTGAAGTATTTGTTGCATGTTCAACAAGCCCCTTCAACATCCTAAATCGGTAATGCTCCTCAGCATAAATTTTAAACATGATAGCATATAGCATCCTCACGAAGTCCTGGACTCTGGTGTCACTAGAGAGAGATAATACTTCACCAAGAGAAAGAACTGATATGAAGTCATCTTCTTGGACAGCCAATGCCTCAAATTTTCCACCTATCAGGACTTGTTGGTTCTGTTGATCATCCACAAGAGGCCTAGATGTAACACTTAACCTTTGAGCATGGCGTCTTTCCAATACCATCGCAACTGACTGCAGACCAATGGCTCCTCGCAGTACAGCTCTCTCAAAGATCTGTGAAACTTCAACAAATAGGCCTGGCACAGTCAACATCTCTATCAAGATGTAAACATCAGACAGATGTTGGCATCCATGCACAACCTGCTCTTGACCCATATGCATTCCTTCAGCTGAAAGCCCATTTACACCACATGAAAAAATACCAGAAGGTGTTGTCATACAGTTCCCATCAAGCTCACAATCAGAGTCAATATCTCTTAAAATGGCTTCAGCTACATCCGTACAAGTATGCACAATTTTTGCTAAAATATCCAACACACAGTGTGGAACTTCCGCACCCAGACTTTTCAACCTTGATCGGATAGCCCTGACCTACAAGGAAGAGAAAAAATATAAGAAAATGATGAAATGGAGTAAATAAAAATTTAAAAGCATCAGCAAAAAATCAAAAAGGATCTAAAATCTCGGAGAGCATGCAAACATACTGCTTGAGGAAGTTGCTGACACTGAGATGCAGCTTTGAAAACAAAACTCACGGCTGCCACAAGAGGTTCGTCATTGGAATCTGACAAGAGTTCAAAAGCTTGAAATAATACACGCTCCCACACCTCACTTCCAAAATCCAACAAACTGAGAGCACCAAAAACCTGAAGAGTAAAAAAAGAAAAAAGAAGTACATACTGAAATAAGCCACTGGAATTACAAATATATGTAAAAAACACATCTAAAATTTCACACATAAAAAGAAATAAATCTGAAATTTAACTGAAATTCTCCAGTCAAATGGATAACAATTGTTTGAGAGAAGAGCTAGATATATATAATACCGGTAAGCGCAATGAGGGCTCGGCATCTGGCTTCTGAAGGCGGTCCAGGAGTGCACAAGCTGCAAGTGAATGTTCTGAATGGTCGACCAGTTTTGGCACAAGGGCAACTAGGTCTGGTTGAAGATGTTTTGGAGCTTTATCTAGCACCAGAGCAATCTTCTGGACTGATTGGGGCCTTCTTCTTGGTTCAGGGCAGCCTTGAGGCACAAAATTATCGAGGGCCCTTAGTGAATTGACAATTAATTCTAAGAGTTCCTCAGATTGTTCTGGCCATTTTAGCTAAAGACAAGATTTCACTTAATCAGCCATAGAATAAAGAATTAATGCTTAGAAGATCCTGAAATACAGAAGCTTAACTAATACTGGTACCTTATTAGCTCGAATAAAACCATCATCTACTTGGAGATGCCCAGCAGACGTCTCAGGAGGAAAAATGGACTGTTCCAGGTTGGTCTTGTCCAGTATCCCATTTGCAATCTGGTCTGAGCTCTGTAGTGCCTGGGTAATTTCAGCCACTCCAGGTTCCAACCTCTGGTACACATGACATTGTGCATTCTCGGTAACTTCACTGTCACCAGTGGATTCTGGTGGACTGCTAGCTCCATTAGAACCAGGAGAAGGTTTCGAGCTTGTTTCAGAAGAATCATATCCTGTTCTTCCTTCTGAAGATTGGCAACACTCGACCATTATATCTAGAAGTAAATCAATAATTGCTTGTTGCAAGACCTTAACCCCCATCAATAAATTCACTATACTCGGAAAACTGGCATCACCTCTTGTGGAATCTTTCTTGCCTCCAGTGCTCCCAGATAGTTTGGCAGGAAGAAACAAGCGCTTAATTTTAGCAGGCTCATCAAGATAAACCCGCAGACCAGATAGAAATCCAGCAATTGCACCAGCATCCATTAGAAGCTTTTCTCTTAAAGTAACCTGGGGCTGCGAAGGGTTATCTCCATATGTCAGATGAAAACCTGCTCGGGAAAGAAGATTCCGGAACATGTCTTCCTCATCTCCACTACTGACGTCACTCTCTTCAGACTCAACAAGTTCATCTGTGTCTGTTGACAATGCATCCTGATCATCATCTGAAGCCAAAACCTGTTAATGGAAAGAGAAAAAAAGAAAGAAAAATGAGGGCATGTGCCTTTCTACCAAAAACAAACATTAGATTTATCCACATATTCATGGATCTATCCAATATCGTCACAGTTTACAAAGATGAATAGATGATATAAGCAACATTAGGTGATCAGTACATCATGGACGGCATGATGATGTGCATTAAAATTAAATTATCACTTAGAAATAACTTGCGTGGACAATAGAAACACCAGAAGAAATTGCAACTCAGAGAAATTAAAATTAGAAAAGAGCACATAAGGACAAAACCAACATCATAGGTACATCAAATTATCTACAGCAGCAACAGACAATGCAGATGATGTAGGATGATTACATATAAAAGCATGCAGTTAAAGCCACACTCAAAACATATAACACAAGATGGCAGAACAAGTTTTGCTCGTGCACTCCTTGATGACTGGGATAGAGAGACAGTAGCGCAGCAGTATAATATCATTTGACAGCGATCAATCTAACAAATGTAGACGCCAGACAGCTTTACTGTTTCCATAAATGGTAGCCAGCGAGCAGCACTAAAAAATCTATGGCATTACAAGCTTTGTTTAAAAAGGTATTTCAACTATAACTTGAATGATGGGCTTATTCATGTCTTTTCCTCCTCTCTGATTTTAGTTCGATTGAGGTCATTCCTTTTCATGGCTACAGGTAGCTAGATCAATGGAGCATTTCTCATTATTATTCCACAAGACCTGGTGAGAAGGTGACATCATTAGTTAACAAAATCATGAGCCATCTACAAATGTATGTGCCATTCTGCCCAAATGGATGACAAAAGGTAAAAGTTTCAAGTTAATATATATGAAAAATGATATGGACACAATAGCTATAGAAGGCAAAACTTTCACAGACAACTTATCTGTTGTTTATGTATATGGACGAAACTCCAGCTCTACATTCTTCACATCTACTATAAAGCACATGGAGAACTGCCAATCATCAAACTAAGATGCAGTTATTATTTCATCCCATCTAATAAGCCATTCTGCATTTCTTTGATTCCTTACGTCACCTAGACACTTTAATTTAGCTTAAAGGACCCATTCCCAACACTTAGACATGGATACTGGCAGGGTTTGCCAAAAGTTCAGCCTTTACCAAACCAAATCGATGCCAAGTCAGAATGGTTTGCAAGGTTATGATAGTTCAACAGACAATAAGAGCAAACCGAACAGCTCGCCACCGCCACCCCCGCCCCCCCAACCCACCCCAACCCTCAGCAGCTTGACAGCGAAATTTCCCCTGCACCCCTCCGGTTCAACAAATTGAGGGCCTTCTAGAGCATTTGAGGCACTCTCTCTCCCCCTCCCCACCTGCTTAGGCTTCACAGCGGGCCGGCATCAGCGACGACCTCATTGACGTCCCCTCCCCTCGTCCATCTCCACCACCCAAAAATGCTAGCCTTTGTCTCCTCTTCCTCCATTGGTTACAACCTTCCTCTTCCATGCGACAGCCAAATAGGTACGCCGATCTCTCTCTCTCTCTCTCTCTCACTCTCACTCTCACTCAGTGCATTCCAGAATGACATAGTACAAATCTGTACCATACTGAATCGATCGCTAGCCGACATGACCCCCTAGGTTTGGCGAACCTTGGATACTGATATGATAACTAGACAAAGTTCTATAAAAAAAAATGTTAGATATTAAAAAGATCTAATAAGCACTTTAAGAACCAACATACTATATTGACCTAGTGGGGTACTACTACAGGGGCTTGATATGGCCCTACACAGACATGTGGCACTGTTTGCTATTCCAACTCCAAGAGTTTACCATGTGTGGGCACAAGGGCATACACATAGCTTAAGCACCAATAAGGGATTCAACGGTGAGATTTAAAGCACTTGATTCAACACTTAGACACACATCTACACTCGATACATGAACCTAAGTCCATGTAGCATAGAATAAAGAAACAATATCCGGGAAGTGGCTAGTTTTTTTTTCTTTTCACTCAAAAAAGTGGCAAGGGTTTTAATGCATCATTATAAAGCAACATAGAGAGTCAAGATGGCATTAGTAGCTTAAGTGGTATGTAATGATTCAACTAATGCTTTGCTTCGTCCATTTAATTGTTGTTTTCCCTATTTCTTGAGTATGAGACTCCCTCTTTCCCCTGTCAACAGCCCCACCTACCAACTTTCAATGCTTGCTTAGAACTTTTGAGTATAAGTAAAAAAGTATAAAAGAAACAAGTATTCCATGCACAATGTGATTTTTGTGGAAGAAACAAAATTGTTGGTTACCAATATTTAGCCAATGGGAAAAAAAAGGCTAGGAGCCTAGGACCGTAGAGAAATAAGACTTGTAGAGCAAGTTACATCTTTGCCTCATTTTTTCTATTTTCCCCTCTTTTAAATTTTCAATAGTGTGGGTAAATTTGGAATAAGCAAAAGAAATGGTGGTTATTTTGTTACAGCTAATCAAAGAAAGAGATTAAGAAACTTTGGGTTGATTGCAGCACTTGGAAAACAAGTAGATACATGGAATAAAGTAATAAACTATATGGATGGAAGGAAAGGGATGCATATAGAAAATAAGAAGGGATAGGGTGCAAAGCTTCAACACATTAAGGTCCCAAAGAAGGGAAAACCATATATTCAAAAATTGAACAAATATGAAAGTGGTAGTGTAGCTAATGAGGTGAACCTTTTGGAAAGAGTTGAAGGATGGTCTCTTCTTAAGAACCAAAAACCAGTAAACTGTAAAAGTTTACTTTCGAACAATGTATTGCTTATGTACCCCATATTCAAACATTAAGTCAGCAATAAAAAATAAGCAAAAACATAAAACAGAGAGTTAAATGGAGAAGAAAGTACAAAAGTTGGAAAAAGAAAAATTCAAGAATAGAGATGTGTACCTTAAACAGCAAGCTTTCTACCAATTAACCGAGTTAGTTATCATCATAATAATCCAATTACAAGACTTTTCAGCTGTACAGCATGATTCTAGTTAAAAAGGGCCCACAGAAGGGAATGATTATACAGCCAGATCTCCATCTAATTAAACTTGGTAAGGATGAAAATGTGCGCAAATTGGATAGTGAATAATAGGTGTTAAGTCACACTGAAATAGAACTAGTGAGAATTTCCCCCCAACCAAAGTGAGAAAGGGATATGAAAGCATAAAAAAGGAAAAGAAGTAGGAAAACATAATTATGTTTGTGCCTTCCCAAGATTAAAATGAAGATTTGCGCCAGAAAGCATAAATACTTAGGAGTAGTATTCTTTCACCATCAAGAAGTCCCTCTTAACAGATATATACATCATGCAAAACCTAAATAACAGGATAAAAAATTTCCCCCAATCACTGAGCACATCTAGTGAGCAGATTTATCTCTGTCAGCAAGAAGCTGCCTATTTCCGAACTTGACAGCCTACAACTTGAACTTTTCCAAGAGCATCTAACTTCTTCATCAAGGGGCCATTAACAAATGAGTAAACAATGTGCGTGGTGGCTGTCAGCTTATGAAATTGAGGAAAACAATATATCCTTAATGTAAATATTGTTAAAAGGAGAATAAAGCAGTGGCAGCTATTGAAGATGAAGACCTATCTACGTTGTCAAGATTTAGATGCATATAATTCACTCTATTCAGAGCCAGCATGTACTTTATATCAACAAAGAAAGAAAACTTTGATGAAATTACCAACCATATGATTAAAACAGGAAACATTCAGCCGCATATGTCATAGAATAAAAAAAAACAAAATAACCAGCTTGAGTACTTAATGTGTGAGTTCTAGCAGCGCAAGATGAAAGAGTGTCCTAGCATATGCTTAATTTCAGCAACTTTCAGCTACAAAAACTGTTTAAAAGTTCAAGTAACAAGCAGGTGTCAATCTACCAGATAGTATAAGCTACAGTTGCTAGAGAACAAAGACCACCTTTTCATTATTTAGATCTAATCCTATAGTCGAATTGCATGCAAATAGCTGCTAGTGGGCTTACACACGTGTGCATAGTCTTAACAGCCAAGAAACATGTTGCTAGAAAGCACATTGCCAGATAAAACTTATTGTTCAATGACCCAGCTTTCAAACTAGACAAATCATGAAGAGGCTCCATCTATTGCAATGGTTAGATTATAATCCTGCAATCAATCTCACCTCCAGATCAGAAAACTCGAACCAAGGACAGCAATCTAAGATCTCGCAAACGAATACCACTGTGTCACGAACAAGAAATCCTGCATCAGATTCCAGCATATCTGAGACCTTCATAAATTGTAGAACTGAATTGTTCCACATTTTTGTGCAGATAGAAGACTCCTTCCACACAGTTTTTGCTGGATTCTTCTGGTTCACCACAGCCATTCTGTACCGGACCCAAAAATTCTTGTCAGGATCACTCCCAGATGACTGGTCACTCTCCAAGTATATACATATGGTGTCAAATGACTCATAGACACCTGCATTATCGTGAAGGACAGAAACATATGGGACCTGAGCAAAGTAATAGATCATGGAAGGTAGTAAATCAAATAACCCTTGGACATCCATTTACCTATTCGCAGCTCACAACCGCCAGCTTGAAAGAATTTGCTGAAGATTTTCCGTGTCTCCATAATCTCCTTAAAGGATAAGAAATTTTCCACCCTCCACGTGAAAGACCCTCTCTTCCAAATAGCATCAATCTGAGAACTGGAACCCATGCCACCCGATTCAGACTCTGTTGAATCACTAAATTCTTGCATTATAGAGGTCTCCTTCAAGATGAGAACTTCTGCAGAGAACACAACAGTGTCTTGGACAAGAAACCCAGCATCCTGATCAAAGAGGCTCGTCAAGGTCACAAACTCACGCCAACCCCAGTCCTTTGCAGCCTTTGAGTAACGATTTTGTGACTCCTTGGTGACGGACTTCTCTTCCATTTTCTGATTTACAACCGACAGCCGATGACTCACAAAGCAGCTCCAGTCACTGGCCGTGTTGCGGGAATCTGTGACTTCCAAAAACACTGATAGGTGGCATGGTGGTTGGGACTGCCCTGGTGTCCATCAAAAGGATAAAGGAAAGAAAGGACAATCCAATCAGTTTATGAGTTTTTGTATTACAAATTAATCAAAACATAAAAGCCATTGAATCCAAGTACCACTAATTGTTGCTAGTACTGGTCCAAAAGAAACATTACCACCAAAGCTAGGTGAACTATGTAAATTATACCTTGACAACTAGTAGGTTTTAACATTCAATAAAATAGCATCAGACAAAGATCGTGCCAACGTAAACATGTGAAGTACTGAAGCCAAGAAAATATACCTTTGGAACTAAGAGTTTAAGCATTTGAACAAAAGAGTTCAGAAAAGAGACAATCCAAACTGTGATGTAAACCTTCCTGTATCACAAATTAATCAGATCACGCCACCCACCAAACACAAGCAATTCCCAGCATAAATCCAAGAGAAACATAAATTCCAGATCGGGTAATACAAATTACAAAAGTCAAGTTATATTATGTAAACTATGCCTTCACAACTAGAGGGCTTTAGCATGCAATAAAAGAATATTAAAAGACAGACAACACTGCCAATGTTGGGCATATAAAAACTACCTAAGCCATGTGTGTTATCTAAACTGTACCTCACGACTATGGGTTTAAGCATTAGATGGAAGACAAGACAATGGCCAAACCAGTTAGTGTATATATTGTATGCTTTTCTTTATCATTAACAAATAATCAAACCATATGAGCCATTATTAAAGCTAAGTATTGTTGCTGCCAAATTGATAACTCTATCTAGAAGAGTCCCACAGCATTTCAAAGGCAATAGGAGTTGAAAAATGATAGATGGTGCTCACCTCTGGGATAGACAATAAGGCGGCAGTCCCGATTGCCAATCTGGAACCTGCGGCTCTTGACGCAGAGCCCTGTAATCTTCCTCTTCTTCAGGAGGTCCTTGAGCCTGGTGAAATTCTCGATCCTCCAGGTGAATTTGCCAAAATGCCCGTCTGACTTCCTCGCCGCACCCCTCCCCCCGAGCAGGGGCCCAGCATTCTTCGTGAAGCTGTTGGACTCCTTGATCACATGGAACGAGGTGCTGAAGACGGCCGTATCATCGACGAGGAACCCCGCATCCGTCCCGATGAAGTCGGCCATGCGCATGTAGTCATTCCAGCCAAGGCTCGTGTTGTCTCCCCCCTTGTTATCGGCAGCAAACCGGCCATAGGAGTCGCGATGGACGTGGTTCATCCCCGGGCGCTGGCTGAGCACCGACATGCGGAAGAGGCACCAGCAACTGCGCTCCGGGACAAGCTGCACCTTGTCGGTATCCTTGCTCTCGAGGCACATGGAGAGGTGCTCGACGCCGCTGACGGAGCTCTGGTAGACGCTGATCCTGAGATTGCAGTCGCCGGCCGGGAAGACGGGGCTCATGATCTTCTGGGTCTTGATCATCTCGTGGAAGAGGCTGAAATTGTGGACCTTCCAGGTGAACTTGCCGCTGAGGACGTCGGCGGCGGCGGGGGGAGGCTGGAGCTCGTGGTCGCGGGAGAAGGAGACGGACTCGTGGAGGATGAGAATATCGGCGATGATGAGGATGGCGTCGTTGGGGGTGTGGACGAAGCCAGCCTTGTTATCAAGGATGGGGGCGGCTGGGGTGAAGTCGCACCAACCGTGGGATTTCTTCTTGGAGGAGAAGCGGTGCCAGGAGTCGCGGGCGATGGACTTGGAGTCATCGGAGGGGTGGACGACGGCGAGTCGGTAGCTAGAGAAGCAATCCCACTTGGAGGACGACGACCCGCGAGGGTCGACGATCTGGAGGTAGATCGACAGGTAACCGGGGAGGGCCTGGGAGTCGCCCTTGGGGTAGATGAGGAGGCGGCAGTCGTAGCCGCCGACCTCGAAGTAGCGGGACCAGAGGGCGCGGGCCTTTGTGCGGGGGAACTGGGGCACCATCCACCGGCACACGGCGGAGTGTTCGCCCCGCCGCTCCACGACGACCGACTCCGCGCCGCCAGGGCCGCCCTGGTTAGAAGGTGCGTCATCGCCGGAGGGGACGGCCGTCGCGGCTTGCCGGAGCTCCGGGACGGAGGAGGAGGCGGCGGCGAAAGAGGAGGAGGAGGAGGAGGAGACCGGCTCGGTGGAGGGGGTCTGCTGGGGCTTCATCCGATTGGTTGGCTTATCTTCTCTTCTTCTCCGAAAAAAATAAATCCAGACCTCTCTCTTCTCTTCTGACCCTTTTTTTTCTCACTCACCCCTATCTATCTTTTTGTTGATATCTATATATGTACGCTTTAATCTATGAATCCCCAGAGAAAGAAGAGAGAGAGAGAGAGAGGGGAGGGGGGAGAGAGATTAGAAGACGAGGAAAGGCGTTGGAGGTTCGGTCATTGGGTGCAGGAAAAGAGGGGGAGGGAGAAGAAGGGTGCGTGGTGAGTGAGGGTATTTGTTGAAGGGACCGGGGAGAGAAGAAGGGAGGGTGGCCGTAGGATATGATGGTACGCACCAAAACTCCGTCCCGGTCCTGCTCTTACCGTAGGTTTGGCAATAAACACAGCAAGGGATTTTATTTTTTTTAGGATTTGAGAGGCCTTTTTTTTTTTTTTTTGCTTTTCTTTTATTTTTCTTATTCTTATTTTGGGAGGTATGGAATGTGAGTTCGTGGAACCGAATCAGAGTGGCTGAGGACTTTTCTTTCATTTTTTACGTTGTTATTCTATTTTAGGTTCAAATAAATAGGAGAATGAAACTTAGGGCGGGTATTGTTGATGTCGCATACGGTGGTTCGCATATTTTATATTTGCGCCACATCACCATCGTTTGTCGGATTGCCCTACAGCGGATCTTTAATATCTCGCAAACAAATGTCATGCGGACGCAATAACCAGGAGGAGAGGTGTGAAGTAGACGTCCGCATATGCAATTTCGAGCGACGTCTCGGTGTCCGTTGGTTTTCCATGCTCGAGGGTTTTCGGAACGTGGACGGCGGATATCTGAGATGTCGCATGTAAATTTATATGCGGACGTGTCTTATGAGAGGATTACTTGGTTGGGTCAGCGAGGGTTTGTTTCCGACCTCTCCTGAGTTTCGGCGAGAAGCGGCACGAGAAGAAGACCGTGTCGGGAAGGGCCCGCACGCTTTCCGCCATGCGGCTGCTTTCCATTGGCTAGGCTCCGTGGGTTGCTCTTCCGGACCAGTTCTGTTATCCCTCAGGATCACGTAAGGCTCGCCGTACGCCGACGCGCTTTAGAGATCCCAACCGTTGGATCGTGGGTTCAGCGGTCAAGATTAAAAAGCAATGATAAGGAGACCAGATATCTTGTGACGCCCGACGCGCTTGCGGTGGGATTCTGTACGTTTGTACATTCTTATATATGCGGGATGTGGATCTGCGTGCTCATTGTCCGTCTAAATAGATCGTGACCGCCGATTCAACGCGTGGCCAGTCCGCTTGCAGCGACGCTGCATCTGAACCGACGGGACGGCAGATGCAGCGCTCGCACGATGTATTCTATGTATGCGAGTTGGAAATATTACGGTCGGCCACGGTTCTGTTATTACGTGTTCCCTGTTCCCCAGAAGAAATAAAATGTTTGTATTTATAAAATGGCAGGCATGGTAAGTATTTATGGAGTTTTCGATTGGGAATATTGTGTGATAAATATATTTGATGAGAATGATTCATTAGCATGCATGCTTTATGTTGCTGCTACTGCGAATAGAATTAATCTCTTATCCATCTGAAGTTTGAGAGGCGTTATTTTTTTTGAAATACCTGAAAAGAAAGTCTAAATCCAACCGGATATTCTTCGATCGAAGACTTTATGCTATTTTAAGTCATTTGAAGCTTAAGAACGGTGGAAGAAATAAAATTGGAAAGAGAATGTATGATCTAGTTTTTTTTTTAACAAAATTTATCTAAAAATCCCTTTGCTCCCATTATACAAGGAAATAGTCATAAGTTATCTTCAAATTCAATGATCCAAGCCGAAAATCCATGCTCACTGGTCCAAGGACTATGGGTTATGGGTTATAGACATCATTTATGGATAGGGACGGCAAAATTAATCCGATCCGATGGGTATACACCCTACTCGAACCCGGTCAAACCCAAAAAATAGGGTTTGACTGGGTTTGGGTTCGAGTTTGGATAAAACCCGAAAACTATAGTACGGATATGGGTAGGGTATGGGTAGTACTATTTTCTATCCGAATCCGATCCGAACCTATGGATATGGGTAATATCCGAACCCATATCCGAATATATATATATATGTATATATATATATATATATATATATATATATGTATATATATATATATATATATATATATATATATATATATATATATATATATATGTATATATATATATATATATATATATATATATATATATATATATGTATGTATATGTATATATGTATATATATATGTATATATATATATATATATATATATATATATATATATATATATATGTATATATATATATGTATATATATATATGTATATATATATACATATATATATATATACATATTCGAATATATATATATACATATACATATACATATATACATATCCGAATATATATATACATATACATATATACATATCCGAATATATATATATACACACACACACACATATATATGATCTCTCTCTCTTTCTCTCTCTCTCTATATATATATATAATTATATATATGTATGTATGTATATGTATGCATGCATATATGTATGCATGTATGTATGTGTATGTGGTAGAAGTGTGTATGTGCGTATGTATGTATGTATATATATATAATTGGTAATTCTATTTTTGATTGATAATATGCATAAAATTATTTTACTTTTTTTTTTGTATAGAATGGATGGGTATGGGTTGGGTATGGGGCGGATATGGATTGGGTATGGGGAAATGGGTTACCCACGGGTATCTCCGAACCCATTGGGTATGGGGATGGGTATCTCTTTTCTTACCCGATTGGGTATCGGGTAGGGTTTGGGTATAGGATATTAAGTTCGGGTTTGGAGATGGATAGTATACTACCCGGCCCAAACCCTACCCATTGCCATCCCTATTTGTGGATGCTAGGTATGCGATTTTAGCTCATATGCTCAAGATCGAAGGAAATCGCCCAAGATTTTAGGAGATTTCATTGAATCAATTTTTTCTTCTTAATGGCCTAATGATTTAGAGTTCATCTTATATCGTCAGTATGAGTTCGACCTCAGGGTTGGCGTGCATTTGAGTTGGAGGTCTGATTGCAATTGATGTCAGAAAATCATCTTATCGGGACAAGCTGGTTCTCCGATCTTCCATTCCCAACATCTGAGAAGATCCTTTAGTGTTGATGTAGATTCCATATGAGTGATTGGTGATGGATCCGAGATGAGTGCTTAACCTCTATCCAAAGTAATGGAGGTCGAGATTGATTGATTGGTTGATTTCCCCTACTATCCTCAAAGTTTTTCTAGTCTCTTTGTAACATCATTTATGCAATATAATGAAAATCTAAATATCTGTCCTATTTTAATTGCCATTGTATAATAATAATAATAATAACAACAACAACAATAACAACAATAACAACGGTATCAATGGCTGTTATAAGCACATTTTGATGCAAATCTATGAATAGAGTGAAGAAGTCCATGACTAAGATCAAGTTAGGGGAGAAAGGGACAGGCTATGGTGAGATGGGGATCCAAGTTTGGACGCAACTGGAGGGAAAGTGCAAGAGCAAGATAGGTGATGTGGTTAGAAAGCCTTCAAATTTCAAAAAGAGCAATTTAATTATGCTATAAAAAAAATCAAATTATTTAATAAAAGATTTTATATTAAAGTATAATTTATGTGTTTGATATTTGGCAATTGAGATGGTAATGTTTGAAGAAACTAATTTTTATAGTTTTTGCAAAAATATTGATAATTTTCTTAGAGTTACCATTTTTTTTTTGAGTTATTCTTGGTTTTTTCTTAAATTGATGATTTAATAATTAGCTTTCATGATCGAACCAATATAGATCTATTTAATTATTATCAAATTATCATAGATTTTATTATTTTTTCTAGACTAGTTATACAAAACTTTGTGTTACAACTAATAATACCATATATTATTGTTGGTGGTAACATCATTTGCTATTATTTGTTGGTTTTGTCTTTCAAAACTTCTCTTTTAATTTTGAAATAAATAGATAACAAATATTTTAGATAGCTTTTTTGTGTTTTTTTTTTTCAATCTTTAACTTTTTGAATACTCCCTGAATTTTGGATGAATTTGTTAGATTTCTCATAATTCTAAATCTCGCTTGTAACCAAATACTTTTCAAGTTCCAAACTAATTACTATTTTCCTAAATGCCACTTTTGAATTATGCTTCTTACTAAGCCATTTATCAGATGATGCTACAAGACATATTTTTCTTTTTGAAAAATGCACCTTTTTCCCTTTAAAATCTTGAAAGAACTTCTAAGGGGGAAAAACCAAAAGCAAACATCAAAAACATTCTATTCATCTTTCATAATTCGGCTGGCTAAAATATGATGCCATTTAGCATTATCCAGTTTTCACAACTCATCTAATCTATTTCATATTGCAAACTTATATCCTATGTTTAGTTGTGATCATGAAAAGATAGATGGATAAGGTTGAAAAGATAGATGACTTCTATTCATCATTTGGTTCAAAAAGTTATAGGAAAGATGGATAAAAAAGGACTATCTATCCATCATGATCCGCGGAAGAATAAATGGAGCATTGAGAGATGAATTTTCATATTGACAAAATTATCTCTTATTAATTTTTGCTTAACAAAACTATAGCATTTCTTTACTTTTTCATTCATATTATTTACATATATTTTTATATGTACTATTAATCATATACTATTAGATTTTATTATTAATTATTTTAATTAAAAATTATCTTTTATTTCTCTATTATATTTATCATTTTTTATTAATTATTTAAATTAAAATATAAATTAATCAGTTATCTATAAAATTAATATATATAATTAATTTATTAATAATTAATTTATAAAATTATGTATTAGATAAATTAAATTTAAATTAAATATTTAAATTATTTTTTATATAATTATAAGTTATAAAGATTATAAGTTTATATATTGTTCATTTCTCCGGTATAAATAAGTATTATAGATTGATAATAATAATATTTTTATCAAATAATAGTTTAATAAAAATATCATATAAATGTTATCCATTTTTCTTTTCATTCCTGCAAAATTAAATAGAGAAGAAAATCATTACCATCTTTTATTTCATATTTTACTCTTTTTTCTTTTATTCATCTTTCCTTCAACTCATACTTCATATCCAACAGGGAGTAATCTTCGCCACTACAATGATGTAACAAAACTTAGAAATAATTCCATCTCAATAAAATTGGATGGTAAGCCTCCCCTATCTTTTCTCTTTTTTTAAAAAAAAAATAACATATACGGCGTGCGCACAGCCTAGAAGAGAGTAGTTTCTATGTTTGACGCCTACTTTTACTGATACTAAATTAGATTCCACAAAGGTTTGGTCTCCCAAAGGTTAGATCTAAGAATCAAATTGGGAAATAAGAAAGGGTGGTCCATGTTAAAAGAGAGGACTCATGATCATGTCTACGCTGAAAGGATGGTCCATAATTATCTATTAACTTAAGTTATAATAGCAGAACTGTCATCACCTTACTCTAGAAAAATCCAATGAACAGCTAGGCCACGCAAATAGCAAATATTATTTCTATTATAATAATTTTAAAGGTGGATAATGGTATTATCATCGGGAAGACAGAAGAGATTCCATAAAAAAGATCAAGGACAATTTTAATCTAATAAAATTATAATATTTGTCATTCTTATAGCTCAAGAAGCTTAGGAAAAGGTGGATTTTTATACGAGACTAACTCATCTTTGGAAAGGGATTAAGGTCCCGGTTACTAGGTTGAGACGCTAAATTGCGCAATGAAATGGGTGGTTCACATTTAAGGATGGCTCATAGCTCATGTTCAAACCTACAAGCATGCCTCAAAATATATAAGATTGGTGAGGCTGAAGGGAAGATTAAAAAGATTAAAAAGATCACCTTTGCTGTAGATTTTGAAGTATTAGAAGAGGGCTATCCTATTTTGTAGCCCAAAATTATCTATAAACTACCATCTCATTTTAATTCAGATCATATCATCTCTTGTCACTTGGGTAAGAGGATGTAGATTTAAGTTTAAGAGGTATCAGCCTTCGTTTCAATCCTCAATTATTGGGTTCGTGACAGGTGGTTCAGTTCACCCGGGGGCTTGGACTCCGGCCTAGATGATAAGGCCTATGGAATGGCGGGTAGGGATTGGCCCCTTTCCATCTAAAAAAATATCAAATAATCTCGTAAGAAAAAGGCAACAGCTAAGACGAGAAAGAATAAAAAATAGAACCTTAATCAGAAAAGATACCAAGGAATATCTTTTTTTTTTTTTTTTAAGCAACGGCTAAGAAGAAGAAGAAGAATTTGAATCTGAAAAAAATATCCAATAATCTTATTAAAAAAAGGGCAACACCCAAGGAAACGATGGGAATGCTTGAGCTAAGAAAATGTGTGCATCAGCACCAACGGATTGGGGACTCGCCGACCTAGAATTTTTTAAATTGCTTGGTCATCTAATACTAAATAGAGAATTTCAAAGAAGGCATAGTCCTACAGGGAGCAAGGTTGTACCGGATTTACCTTCCTCCATGCACATTCACCGTTAGATCATCCAATGGTTGCTTTGAAAGCCGTACAGATGAGGAATGACAGAGTTTGGAGTGCTTTGAAATATGTGCGGTGGGGGATCCAACGGTGGATTTTTGCAAAGGAAGGTGATCCTTCTTTTCCGTCAACTTCCGCTGGCCAAGCGGGATGGGACCAGGCTCGAACCCAATGCATAAGTGGGCCAGCATTGGTGCAGCTGCACAAAAGGAAGAAGGCAGTGGCTCCAAATGCTCTGGAACCCTAGCTTCTGTTGGAACTGGATTCCAAAGGAATTAGCACCCAAAGGTCAAGTTCTAGGTACCAAGTTGGGGAAGAAGGGTGGCCCAATAGATAAAGTAAATATATTCATGCTTGCGAATGTGAAACTAAGCACATGGTACAAGATTTTGTGGGCAGGAGGAGTGGTTAAATGAGATATGCTGTCCTTGCCGGAGTATTAGGCTAGAACTTGGTTCTCTTAAACTGACCAAAACTTATGACCTGTGGCTTGTTTTGTTGCTGATATTTTTGAGGCTTGTGACCAACCAGGCTGAAACTTCACAACCTGCTTGGCTTCCTAAGTTGCACAAATGCATAATGACAAAGGCATCTAGACTTACTGAGGGATAGAGCCCAGTTCAATTAACTTTAACAAGTACAAGAAGACAGAGAGGCGGCTTGAGATGGGAGAAGGCCTTCTCCCAATGCATAAATAGTTCATTATTCAAACACCACCTTTTTCTTCATCACTATGATAGTTCTATAAAGCCATCAATAGTTCAATGTTCGAGTTTTTTTTTTTTTTTTTTTCAATTAATATGATTTCTCAAGAAAAGATTAATAGGCAGTGGGCTACACAGTGGGATGGCATTTTCTCCAGGATTTAAGTCCAAGTCTGTAACACAATCAAGGGATTTACCATCTTGGGGTGAGGCAGCACCTCCAATATGAATGATCTTATCGCAGATGTGTTTGGTGCAACGTTCTTACTCACTGCCAGCTGATTTAACTAGCAGCAGAGGACCTCATATATACTTGATGCCTGATGATTACTCGGGATTAGATGATAAATCAAGTTCATTTTACAATAATATATCCAGAAATGGCAAATAAACAATCACCATAAAAACATTGCTGATGCCAAATGGATGTAAGCCCTGGTGATATTTTAGTTGCAGCACATTTTGATTTTAAACTGCAAAAGCACTTAAAAGGACACAATGACCTTATGACAGCTTGTGAGAAAGATCTAGAGAGTTCAAATAGCTTGATTTAAGGATCAAGCAAAACATAAAAGACTGGCATATGATGATTAAAAAAAATAAAAATAAAAATAAAATTTACATGATTTTGCCAACGGAAGGCCTCCCAACCACTTCAAAGTCAAAATCATCAACAGCATGCCAATCATCTGATTCCTCATCAAACAATATTTTAACTTGAGGCGTGCAATGGACTGCCTTGTGATGATCATCCCCTGGAATGGGTTTTCTCGATTGATCCCACTGGTCGGAGGAAGAACTAGAATTGACTTGGCCTCCCTCAGCTAATAGCAGATCCATGTATCTCTCCATCAAAACAATATTACCATCACCTGTCTCCCAAATGAAAAATCTTCCATTCTGGACTGTTTTTCACCACCAGTGGTATTGCCAACATCGTCAGCTACCTCAGACCAGTGACCAATGCTATGCTGAGATGTTGTCTTGGCAATTGTTGAGGCCTCTTGAGCTCGATCATCCTCTAGTTGAATGTTACCTCTACTCATCATCAAAGGAAAGCTCTCTGTCCCAAAGCTCGGGGACTGAGTATCCACCCGATGCTGCATCTCCTTCAATTTTATATGCATTGAGTCCACAATCTGCAGAGAGACTTGTTAGTAATAGATGATCCATTTTCATGCCTCAACTAGAAACTCAGAATATTATAGCACCTAAAATGGTATCTTTCGGAAGTTTGGAGTGTAATAAATTTATAACATTCAATAGGGGAAAAAATCAAGTATATTAAACACCTTATGAAGCAAATCTTGAAAGCTTCAAGAAAATATGGATATTCTCATAAATGTTGCATGAAAAAAGCATTAGCATATGCAAAAATGGATTCCAAAATAAAATAGTGGTGACCATATCAAAAATAGGTAAATATTTTATAAATTTTTCAGATGAAAAAAAATATATGATCATTTGACAAGCCTGTTACCAAGTCTGCCAATGCCCCAACTCCACCACTCTCTGGAAAGTTCTCTAAGAGTACAAAATGTGAGAAGCTATTAAATGTCATTATTCTATCCATATTTAGCAATACATGAAAATCCCTACCAGTTGAATGAAAACAAGAACAAACATAATACAGAATGTTGGTACAAAAAAACTAAAATAGGTGAACAGAAAGGATGCATGAAAAAAATTATTTAAATATCTGTGGTCCAGGTAGGGATGATCACAGTGAGCTTCATCATGGCAGGAGTGTACAGAGAAGGAGAAATCCTGATACATATCTCTAAGTTTCACTGCCTCTCAAAACCCCAAATAAAAAGATGATCCCCAAAACCCTAGAATGGGTGAAAAAATACATGCACAGATACCATGTCCAAAACCTGCAGTAGGTCTCAGCCCTGGGGATGAATTCCTGAGGGGCACTATGCCTGTGCATCCTCTAGATACAAGATACAGCATAGCAACCAGATTTATGGCTAGGAGGTAAAATCAATGCATGACCTTCATAGTTACTGTAAAAGCCAAGGGCCAGACTAAATAAGTGAAGTAACTTTATGGATCTGTTATGGGAACAAAAACCAAACTTAGCAATATGCAGGAGGGAACAAAATCTATTTTCACGTACCATTTGGGAAGGTTGGACAAAATCTTAATTCTACTCAAAGTATTGGAAAAGAAATCGATTTTCTTTTTTCTTTGTTTTTTTTTTCCAATAAAGAAGCCCTAGACACCAGGGAGCATTTTAGTGGTCTATTAGAACATAACCATCCACAATATATTCTTTCCTCTTAAATTCCTTACATTGCCATATAACACCTCATAATAGGCAAATGGGATCACAAGATTCACAAAAGGCCATGATATACTCCCTCTTAAATAAGTCATGTTGATTGGCTATATGCTAATCCGTGAAAAAAGTTCAATGCCAGTGACTAGAAAATAGCATTAAATGAATTGCTGAGCAGGGCCCCAAGATGTTGAGAGAGCCATGTGGTCTAGGAATTGAAAATCTCAGATCCTTCAATATGTGCAAAGAAGAAAAAACTTGGGAATGAGAATGAGAATGAGAACGTGTGTGAGACAGACAGACTGACTGATAGATAGATAGATAGATAGAGAGAGAGAGAGAGAGTTCTGATATTGGTTTGCATGGAAAGCCCATTTCTCAGACAGGCGATGCAATATATGAACATGTTTCTCTGCACCAGCAAATACAATGCCAGAAAAGGTCATTTGATAATCGTGACTGCTGTAAACATATTTATATTTTCAACTTGTGCTTTTTCCTTTTTCTTACTCTTTCACATCTGTTATCCTTCATTAAAGTTTTATCCAAGGTTTCAAAAAGCGGTCGCAGTATGCAGGCAATCAAAATACTGCATAAAGGCTAAGAGTGGTATACAGGCACTTAGGCAGGAACCCATGCGGTTCATATTTAAAAAAGTAATAAATAAATTAATAACTGATAAAAGAATGGAAAATTTAGAAATAACACAATAAAAATTCAACAAAAAAATAGAGGAGTTGGAGGGCACATATCTAGGACTTGGGTTTATGCAGGCCATTTGCACACCCACTATGTAACTTGCCTACATATGAAGGCAGCTTAGACCCTACAAGGAGTGATCAGGAGGCTGCATGCACATGTGCGGCTGCATTGACTACTTTTTTAAGTTAGAACAATGGTTTTATCTAGTATTATGATGTTGGACTGATTAATGGACCTACAATGCATGGAAAGACCTGGACGGTTTAAAATACTGGGTTTGGATCAAGAAATTGCTTTGCTATCCTCCTAAGATGGCCAAAAATGATGAAAAATGCATCCAGAGAAGGAGTATTTGTGATGCTTCATAGTTGTCCTACAACAAAATTCAGGTTATACATCTCATACTCCTACGAAAAACTTGAAGAAAATGAGGTATAGAAAAGCAGAACAGGGATGCATGCTGTTGAAGAGATCAAGATAATACAACACAGAACAAGCAGAGAGGGGGAGGTGGCATGTGCTAGAAAGGGATAAAGAAGGGCCGAACACAGACAACATAAAAACCTCTTTGAAATAATTCATGTATAACTAATTTTGATCTAGCCCAGATAAGCCCTTTTACAGGCTGTTCATGACTTACACAAGCTAGAACTCTTTGAAACCAAGTGATCAATCTCTATATGGACACTCAAAATCTTTCCTAAATTCAGGATCTCACAAAAGTGTATACAGAAAGATAACTAAAACAACAAAATATCAAAATCTTAACAACTTCATGACTTATAAAACCCAACTTATATATAAAGTAGGATCCTTGAACCAATCCTACTTATAACAAGACTTTACAACATATTTCAATTTTACCCAAATAAAAGTTCCCAAAATACAGTAAAGTCTAAACTAAACTATATATATATATATATATATATATATATATATATATATATTTTTTTTTTTTTTTTTATGCCCATCTATGTGCCATAGTTATTTTGCATTTGGTTAGATATATTCAAGTGAAGGTTCATAATTAGTTTGTTGAAGACTTGGGCTCAACTGATGTAAGCTCAGAAAATTTGAAGTGCATCTAATGCATCTTGGTACCAGAAATAAAAGTCTTATACTCTTATTCATGATAATTTATACTAAACTAACAATATGCTAAGTGTTAAATATAAATGCAGAAGAATGAAAGGAAGAAGAAACTTTTAGAAGAAAAATGAAAAGAAAGAAGACTTACAAACAATCATGAAAAGATGATGCATTAGGAAACAAAAAATGAAAAACTAATTCTTATGCATGGAACATAGTTTGTTGCAAAACATCCAATCAGCAAATTAGATAACAATGTGTTGCAAAATAGGAACACTTTGTAGAGCATGATGTAAGCTCCAGCATATCTTCAATAAAGAAAAGTCACAAGGTTGTCAATATTGACAGCTGCAGATTTTCTGTTGTTTTTTGAAAGGAGTTAAAAAGTAAGCCAAAGATTCACTTAAGTTATGCTAGTTAGATCAAACAATCCACAAATAAACATATTACCACTACAATACAACATCAATCATATGAAAAATCTTTGATTACAGACTCAAGAAGGAAGAAGCAAGATTGCTCAGAGCTAACTAATGTGGATAAAAGAACATTACAAAACTACATAGTATATATATTGAACAATTTAAAGTTCAAACATTTACCTGCTGGGTCAATAAGTGCTCCATGTCATTCCTATTCAGACTCGGATGCAATAGTGCAAAGTATATCTTCCAAAAGCGTTCCTCACTCATATGAGTTGGACAAAGGCTGATCCTACGAACTGTTAAACTTGGAACCAAGCGTTCAACAGTTGCTATATGCTCTTTTTGAGAATGAGACATATAAAAATCTGCAACAGCATAGATTTAAAGCATAAAGTCTCCTTTTGCTCTCCTTTCATGTTATCTTGTTTCTTAATGAGAAATCAGTTACACATTACAATACTAGTTGACATATGCCTTAACAAACACAGAGGAATCTCAGTCCCTCGATCTATTCTGAGCCATTGTTTCCTTAAAAATATTTTTTGACATGTAATCTAGAATTCATTTGCACAAAGTTACAACTACCAATATGCAAATCAGTCTTTTTAGTAAAAACAAGTTTTATTAACTTTTTACAGACATTGAGGCATATCAACACACACTATTTTATTAACTTTTTACAGACATTGAGGCATATCAACACACTATAACTCTATAACTAATCTGCAACCAACAATGATTTGATGAAACTTGCTAAATCTTTGCTAAATATTATGTTTGACTCAAAAGCTTTTTTGTATAAATACCAAACATACGTAATCATGATGACATCATGATTTGTTAATATGAGTTGTCAAGGAATGCGATGAAGTGGTTAGGTGTCCAAGTGTCCAAACACATCGAACACCCGAAGGTCGAAGTGTCTAGGTAACACCGCATGTGGGACTTCTATAATAATTTACTATGTAAACTAAGGTTTGCCTTACTGATGCATACCGACTGTACCAGTGCATATCGACTGTACTAATAATGAACCGGTATGCAGTATGGAGGCTATATTGACACTCGATACACCGAACCGGATACCATACCGGGCATACCGACACTATAAATTGGCACCGAGATGGCGAACTTTATTCCAAATACTTAACAAAAATAGATATGGTAAAATAGAAAGAAAGAAAGGATTATTAAGCATGAGCAAATTCAAGCATCAATGGGTTAAGATGAACATAAATCATACAGTGGAACTAGTAATACAGCTTATGACTCAGTGAAGTCAAAACCAAAGGTAGAGCTAAAGCCATGCGAAAAAGGAGAGGCATCAACTCCCACCTAAAATAATGAAATCCTTTTTACATGTGAAAAAGGAAGAGAGTTACACCTCACCCCTCCCCCAACTCCAAGTGCCTGCACTCCCCTTCAAGTTTTTGATGCAACCAACTCTTTCTTGCACCTCTTGGCATCTCGGCCCCCCCTTCCAATCCTGCTCTCTTGGCTCCAGAATTTTCAAAGAACTACATAATGGTAAACAAGACTACAGTGTTTGTCTTTCTCGCTTGAATTAAATATTATGTAATGTTATTTATACCAAATTGGCTCCAAGGATCCCAAATTGGAAGCAACAATTCCAACTTTTTCACCCAATTTTAGTATAATTGCAAATTTGCAATTTTGTTTTACAATGTCTTATGTCTTTTCTGTGATTTTTTGTATTGGATTTGAGGATATTTTTGAGTTACAAAGCTGCTGATTTGCAGTTGCAACTTTCTCTTCTTGTGCATGCAGGAACAGTTCATGGTGGGCGGTGCTGTATCTTGACAGTAGGTGATCAAAGTCATCTTGTGTACCATGAGAGGCTTGAGCTGCTCAAAGGAAAGCATCACAGACATGCCTCAACTAATGCGGCCATTTCTCAACCAACCCTCTAAATTTATCATATTAACTTTTTCTTTTTCTTATTTGCCAATCTGTTCTATTTTAGATAAATGTGATAAAACCACCAGCATCAGTTAAATATCTTTTCAATGAATTCCACCTTCGAAGTCATACCACAAAGTTATTAATTTGACGTCCTTCCGAAAATCTATTACAGAAAAAAGAAATTAACGAAAGCTAAAATTTTTCAACAATTCCACCAAAACTCGAAAGACGATTCTGACCAAAGCAACGAGAGCAATAGAAATTACCATCATCCACAGGCACCGGAAACTCCAGCCACAACTCGGGATACTCCACGAGATCCGTAACAAGCTCCAGGACCTCCTCGGATACCCCGCCAGTCCTCGATTCTCTCGACCCCCGTTCCCTATCTGGCGGCGGTGGGGGGTTGCTGAAGGCGGCCGCCGGCGCTGAGAGCCGCGACAAGCCACTTCGGAGGCCCCCTCTGATCTCGGCGACATCAGAAAGGACTCCGGCGCGAACGCGAGAGGGGGTGCGGGGGGAGGGCGGTGGGGAGTCGACGTGGGTGGGGGCGCGGACGAGCGGGGAGAGGAAACAGGCGATGTCGAGGAGGTGGCGCGCGAGCTCGGAGAGGTCCTCCCTCACACCAGCGAAACCTCGCTCCATGGCTAGGGTTTCGAGGGCTTCGAGAGGAGGAAAGAGAGGAAGGAGGAGAAGAGAGGATGAGGAAGAGTTCCATGGGAGTCTGTTAGTACTCGGAAGTCCGTGGGAGAGAGTTCGGACGTTATAGCGGCTAATTAATCAATATACAATAATTATTATAAAAAATATAAAAAATTGCTAATGAAGCTGCTCCCACTTACCGCCAGCACGCACCCTCTCGGTGGTCCGTGTCCCACGTTAATGTGGTCCCACATATCAGAAGTGGTGGAATTTGGGTACCACAAAAGGAGGTGTCTTTTATGTAGTTTATAAAGGCAGATGCTTAATGCACCAGGTTTCGAAAACCCAGCTTTAATACCCTACCAGTGACACCTCTTTTGGGAAGTGGGTTTTCACGTGGGTGTTTGGGATGGGTGTTTCATGTCAATATCAGTTATAATTGTTCGTAAAGAGTCGTTCATACCCAGGAGAGAGTCATGATTGAGTTTACGATCTCTTTTGTGGGAGTTACTCTGGTCTTTTTGTTCGTGGGGAAAGCTGAACTGAAAGCTACTTGGCTTCGTGGTCCCCTCGAAAGGACTCCGCTAAGCAATGAAACGTAGGAGCTGCAATGCTGCGTTGCTCCATGACCAAATCAGTAAACCAAAGAGAACTACTGACCATTTTGTTCTTTCACCAATTTTTGGTTTGCTGAAACCAAATGCCATACAATTTTTAATTTCCTTACTGGTCATCGACACGCACCCGGTCACATCCCCTGGTCTTTAAGGTAGCGGACAGAAACCTTAACGGGCCTGCAAAAATCAACGATTATGATGGCTGTATGATCGGCTCTACGAAGCTTGGGGTGCAAATGGATTTGATTGAACTGAGTTGCAAGTGACCCTAACCAATATAGTTTTTTTATCGGATCCTAATATTGAACTCAGATCCAAATCAATCAGATTTGGATAAAATCTTCGACCCAACAGACGGTTCAGATCAAATCAAGTTAATATATCACCAATCCCAATTTGAATTTAGATTGAATCTAGATCAAATGCAGCCAACTATTCTAATTACAATATAACTAACTACTATTAACCACATAAAATAGTCAGTAACTAATATTGCTCTCAAAATAAATTAAGATATAAAAATAATTTTAAACCTATCTTTAGATTAAAGGCATTGCTGATACAACTCTTAAATCACAATTAAGAGGCTCAAACGATTCGGATCCTAAGGGTATAATGCATTCGGATCGGATCCGATCCGAATTCAATAAACCCAAATCCAATCGAAAAAATGAATGGATCCAATTTTAGACCCAGCTCTGCCCTATGGATCCTTTAAAAGTTGGATCAGATCTAAATGGGTTGGATTGGGTAGGGTCACAGGGCAACATGACCCGACCCATTTACAGCCTTATGGACCATGCAGTTAGGCAATAAAATCCTCCAAGGAAAATTTCTGGAGCTGCTCGCTTGCATTTCCCAAGTCTGTTTTCTTGGTTTCATGCCTTTCGAGGCAGCCATCCACAGGTTCGGAGCGATACAGGTTGCCATCAAAAAGTAATATAGGATGCTGAGTGGCCAGCAACAACACAGAAATGACAAACAATTTTGGATCAAACATCACCATACTGCATTGAATTTATTGGGACGAATATAACTCCCTGATTTGATTGAATCAGTAGTTCTACTGACACCAGGGGGAAAAAGAAAGAAAAATATTCATGCAATTTTACCTGAAAGTATCGTCATCTTCAACCAGCTTCTTGAGCAACCAACACAAACATCAAGTTTGTGCATTCCTTGAACAGAATTCAGTGAGAAAATTGCAATGCCTAATATATTTACTGATTTACAGGATAAACCAGTAAGGTTCCTCCTTTCTCTAATGAAAAAGGAAAAAGTTTCAATAATCATCAAATAGAAGTACAAACTTCAGTATCTATTTTACAAAATGTAATACAGACTGAAGCTAACAAGAACGAAAATATCATCCTCCATATCAAAGTTCCTCCATGACTGAAGCTAACTGTAAGTTGTCATTACTATTAATATTGATGTTATTTATCCAAAATAATAATTACTACTGCTGCTGCTGCTGCTGCTACTGTGATTTATAATGTATTATTTTTATATAGTTAAAATAGTAACCGTATATCAACCATACAGTCCCTTGATCATCTGCATACCCTCGCTGCTTTTTCAAACCCTGTAGAAGATGGAACGTAGGTGAAAAGAACAATCAGAATTGCGAGTGTCCATTAAACACTGAATTAAGCAACAAAAATCATATGACCATACATAGCCAAAACAACTTGTTATATTAAAAAATTAGTGACCTCTTTTATTTTTTTCTTTTTGATGTCGGGCACAAGGTCTAACAATGCAATTTTCCGCACTTTTTCATCCACATGTTAGCCCAACAGGCAACATATTGATCTAGAATCAGCATCTGAGTTGAAGAAGCCACATCATATATGAAACCGACCTTGAGATCGACCATTCTAGCTATACAAAAAATGATTTGCCCTATCTATCATACAAAGTTGATAGTAAGAGCTAACAAAAGCACAGCTATTGGTATAATCTATCAATGAAAGCACTCCACAAGTAAACTTTTGTCTCAGTCACAGTGCTGAAAGCCAACCCTTGTTATCATATGAACAGAACCATATTAGAAATCAATGCCAAACTTAAATACAGGTTAGCGCATTTCACAAAGACTGACATGTGTGACCAAATTACAGCATACAGATAACCAATTGCACCACTAAGTTATCAGAGCGAAGAAAGTTCGCTTTGAAATTTGATGATTAACATTTTTGAATCATCAAAAACAGAAGATAATGGCAACCAACAACACAAATTTATGTACAACAACTAAATCAATTTGTGAGATAAAGAAGTAAAAAAATAATGAAAATTTCATTATGAGCAATTTGAACGGCATTCTTGTTATCACAAAATAATGAAATTGATCGATCTTGAGGAACCCTCATTTTAGATACCAGCCAACGAAGCCAGATGATTTCAGAGACAGTATCAGCAAGAGCTCGATATTCTGCTTCGGTGCTGGAGCGAGAGACAGTTGCTTGCTTTTTACTTTTCCATGAGATTAGGAAATCACCAAGAAGGATGCAATAACCGGTTGTAAATCGTCGATCATTGATGTCGCCGGTCCAGTCTGCATCACTATAAGCACGCAACTGAAAATTAGATGTGCGTGGTAAAAGAATGCTCTGAAAAAGATGATCCTTTAAGTAGCGAATGATACGAAAACTGTTGCATAGTGACTAGTGTGAGGTTTGGCCATGAATTGGCTAACAACATGAACTGCATGAGCTATATCAGGATGAATTATGGTCAGATATATTAACCCACCAACAAGTTTTCTGTAGAGTGTAGGATTGTTAAGAGGTTTTCCATCATTTATACCAAGTTTGACATTAACCTCTAAGGGTGTTGCGGCTGTTTTATCATTAGTTAATCTTGCACGAGTTATGAGATTAGAAGCATATTTAATTTGAGAAAGAATTAGACCGGAAGATTGAGTAGTGACTTCAAGGCCTAAAAAATAGTCAAGAGAGCCCAAATCTTTCATTTCAAATTTGCTATGCAGTGAAGCTTTCAATTTCAAGATACCCTCAGAGTCCTCTCCTATTATGACCATGTCATCAACATAAAGAAGTAATAAGATGATGCCTTTGTCAGTTTTTCGAATAAACAATGCAGGATCATATGAGCTTTGAGCAAAGCCAAAAGATAAAATGGTAGAGCTGAACTTGGAGAACCATGTTCTTGGTGCTTGTTTAAGCCCATACAGTGCTTGACGAAGATGACATACTTCATTAGGTTGGTGAGATACTCCAGGTGGTGGGGTCATATATACCTCTTCCTTAAGATGGCCATAAAGAAATGGTTTTTAACATCCATCTGATGAAGTTTCCATTGTCGTACAGAAGCTACTGCAAGGAGGGTTCGAACAGATGTCAGCTTGGCAACTGGAGCGAAAGTTTCTTTATAGTCAATGCCATGATGAAAGAGAGATGGATGAGAAATGAATTCCACGATTGGATTAAAGAAAAAAAAGGATGAATGGCTCTGATACCATGACAAAATATGAAGAGAAAGTGAATTCAATTGTATTAATTGATTTTCTCTGTACATGATTTATATCATATAAATAGATTCTAGAAAGAATAAACAAAAAGGTATATAAAAGAATATACATTGAGCCAATTTAGGATGGTTTTAATTGTGATTTGATTTTCATGATTTGATTTTCACCGATAGAAATTTACTATATTGATCATATTTGATTTTCACTAAAATGAAATTTACGATATCTGACAGATTTGATTTCATCAAAATAGAGATTTATGATATCATCCAACCCCCCTCCCCCCACCATCTATGGCTCCTCCATCGGTGGTCGATGATTTTTAAAAAAAAAATAATTTAATTATAAATTTATCATCAATTCAACGTTGAAATAATTTGATTTTAAAATATTACCGCATCAACCATGTACATGAGCATCTCAATAGGTGATATTTGAATAGTTTATTTTTAATTTAACGATAAAAATATATAAATAATAAAAAAATTAAAATATCTTTTGAACGTGATAGTAAAATTCTTATTTGGTACTTTCCATTTTTTTTTTTTCATTCCAATAATCTTGAACACCACAAATTTTTCATGGTTTGGTTAAAATTTTTTTACTAAAGTAGGATCGGTTGATTTAATGTTATCACAGTGAATTGGTTTGCGGCAAGTTGTGAATTATTCTTATCTTTCCTGCTTATTTATAAAGTTGATTGCTAGTTGCCTAGTATAAGGGAGAATATTATTAATTTTATATTAATTTTGAGTTAATTTTTTAAATTTATATAAGATTTTTTTTTTTTTTTCCTATAAATATTTTTTGAAAATAAAATTATGAGTTTCCGTGAACAGCGGTCAGAGATCAAAGCGGATATCGTTCCATCCGAGCCTACAATACTGGCACTGGAACAAGAGCCAATGTACCTTTGATGGGCTATGATGCACCTTCCGCGGGACCGCAATCTTCTTTGCTGGATAACATTAATGTGAATTGCTAAAGGCGACCCCTTCTCCAAGCTTTGTTTCTCTTTTCCTTCTCTCCTTGCTCAGTCGCCTCCTCCTGTGTGTCCTCTCTCTCTCCAATCTCCATCCAGGTTTGCTCTCTCCTTCCCCTCCTTCTCTTCATTCTTCGAATCCAGCTTGCCATCTCCGGGCTCGTTCTTTCTTTCTTTTCTTTTTTGTTTTTCTGTCCTGTAGAACAGTTCGTCGGGGCCCTCGAGGCTACAGAATTTGATTTTTGTAGCGATCGACGGCGATAACTTAAATCTCTGGCCATTTTCTGTCTGATTGTCTGATTCTCATCGATTCTTTTTTTTTTTTTTTCATCCTGGGATTTCTTTGGCTCCAAGAATCATGTTACGATGACCGTTCAACAGGTCTTTCCCTAATATTTCCGTCATTTTCTACCTTTGTGATTAAATTTTCGATATTTTCCACCAATATTAGCCTCCAAGATTCCATCTTTTTTTTTAACCTTTCCTCTTTGTTCCTTTTTCGTGTATTTGTTCTACAATTGCCTTCTTGAGTGTCGGAAGAGCATATTTATGCGATTTCATGTTGTTCTTCTCTGGTTCCGTGATTTCGTTTCTTTTCTGAACTTTATTCGTTCTACTGTATTGTGTTCTAAGTGATCTTGAAAATTTTGGCTGATACAATCACCAGACCACCATTTTCTTCATATTTCTCAATTCTATGTCTTTATTTCTGTTCCATGATTTCTTCTGTCCCAAGTTTTTTTTTTTTTTTGGGTCTTCTTATGCAATTATCTTTTTCACCTCCTGATAATAGAATCTGACTATGGGTCACAAAATTTCCTTATATCACCAACTATTTATGCTAATCTTTTTTAAGCCCCACGATCTATTTGGCTCCACTCTAAAGTTGATACCTTTTCTTGTTTTGCTGCTGCAGTGATCTTTGAAAATGTCTCGCCGGTATGATAGCAGAACCACAATCTTCTCCCCTGAGGGGCGGTTGTACCAGGTTGAGTATGCAATGGAGGCTATCGGCAATGCCGGCTCCGCCATTGGCATCCTCGCTACCGACGGTGCTGTCCTCCTTGGCGAGAAGAAGGTGACCTCGAAGCTCCTCCAGACTTCCAAGTCCACTGAGAAGATGTACAAGATCGATGACCACCTTGCTTGTGCCGTTGCCGGCATCATGTCTGATGCCAACATCCTCATCAACACTGCCCGTATCCAGGCCCAGCGCTACACTTTTGCATACCAGGAGCCCATGCCTGTTGAGCAGCTTGTCCAGTCCCTCTGCGACACCAAGCAGGGTTACACTCAGTTTGGTGGCCTTCGTCCCTTTGGTGTTTCATTCCTCTTTGCTGGCTGGGACAAGAACTTTGGTTTCCAGCTTTACATGAGCGATCCTAGCGGGAATTATGGTGGCTGGAAGGCAGCAGCAATTGGTGCTAATAACCAGGCGGCGCAGTCGATGCTGAAACAGGATTACAAGGAGGACATCACTCGAGAAGAGGCAGTTGCGCTTGCTCTCAAAGTGCTGAGCAAGACGATGGACAGCACAAGCCTTACTGCCGAAAAGCTTGAGCTTGCAGAGATCTTCTTGTCGCCATCAGGAGAGGTGAAGTATCAGGTTTGCTCACCTGAGGCACTTAGTAAGCTGCTGGTGAAGACTGGGGTTGCACAGCCTGCTGCAGATTCCTCTTGAGTTTGGGTTTTAGAACTGATAATGGCATAGTCTGTGGTATGTTGAATTAGTTTTACAGTGTTAAGCATGCAAGAACTTAGTTACCGTTTTTGGAGCCAATCGTTCTCTGTTACATTACAATACTCTTGTTGGATGTAGTGTTCGACCATTTCCATTGAGTTATTTGACTAATGATGTTGCTATTGTGAAAATTCATGATTTTTTGTTTTCTTGGTCAGTTCATTTGCTATAGATTTGTATATCCAAGTGTCAATATGAAGCATTCTTTTTAATTTTTATGTATGTATTTGGCCATAGATGTGACGATCTTTGCTTTCTTTGACTGAAGAGATGGATCATTTGGTCAAGCTGCCGACATTATAGTTTAACATGAGTGGTCTGCTTTGAACTTTGAAGCATGAAGTAAGGGTGTATGTGTAAACTCAATGACATTGATGCAATTTGTTTGTAGCATCTCTTTTTCAGATTTTGAAGGGTATCGACCATTTCATCAAAATTGTCGATTGAAATTACAAAGGCATAAAGTTATACATTTGAAACAAGGAATAAAGACATGGAAATTATCAGCGATGATATCGCACAGTAGTAAGCAGTAAAAATTAGATGCTCCACATGTAAGTGTAGAATTGTATAGACTTTCTAACATATAGCTGTGTGCAAGATGGAGTTCGAGTCTAGATTCAACAAGTAGGCTATCAATCTGTCTCTTATGCATATATAATAAACTTTAACCAGTATTTTTCAGGAATAATGATGGTATACACTTTGACAACAATTTTTTCTTCATGATTTTGGATTGTTTGCCTTGACCATTTATTCTTTGTCATGACCTTCGCTACAATCATTGTTGGACCTCATGAGTTTGGTCACTGTATTTTGGCTGATAATCTTGTAGTTTGTTGATGGGGCAAGAGCATAGGAGCTGGGTTAATATTAATGAGGAAAGGCTAACAGACCCTCTGATCATACTCAACCATAAAGCACTTGCAAGTCGCAATTGTAAGTTTGCATACAGATGTTCATGTATGGTGTTTGGAAGAAATCCTTTTCTACTTCCTTGCCCATTTAGGTATATTCAGGATAGACAACGTGACATAACTTTGTTTCCTAGAAGCTCTCCTATTTTGTCTGGATGAGTTTCCAGCAATTGTTACTCACAGCCACCTGTGCCATCCTGACTCAGTTAATATGACTGTAGCACAAATTTTTCTTGAAGCACAAATCTTAGAGTACTTTTCATGATTTTAGTTCCCTTTTTTATTCATGTTCCAATCTGTTGATTTGCATTTGGTGCAAGCTAGCAAAGACTAGGGTCAAGCTGAGCAGTGATACATATCCTAGTAGTTAATAGAAGCCACTTATAAGTATTAAACTATAACTTTGAAAACGGCCCTTGGCCGATCAATGATCAGCATTTTTATTTTATTCTTTAAGTTATATTCAGATAGCTTTATTTATGTTTTCATTAGTTCGTAGTTCTGAGCATAGCACCATAGTTATTGCACCCTTCCCCAAGAAGGTAGTATCCAATACGAAATTTCTTGAAGATGAAGACGGGGAACCCATTACCATCCATCCTTTCCAATTCAGATACCAGTGGCTCGCCTGCACATTGATCTAGCCCAACCAGCAATTGTTCTCCTTTCCATCCCATCCTGAGTGGAAAAAGAAGAGGACCAAAAGTATCAAGGATAGATTCACAATTTTTGTTTTCTATTAAAGACATGGACATAACAATATTGCATCAAAAATGAATAATGCAAAGGGAAGACCTGACACAAAATATTGTGCTCTAATTAGCAATTAAAGTTTTCCTTGCATTAAAATTCCTGCCTTTAATCAGCTCTTAAGCTTTTATGAGCTAAGGCAATCTCCTCGTTTGCCGGTTTGCTTTGATTGTTCAAATATGCCTTAAGATGCACAGGCCTGCTCATGCTGAGAAATAACCAAGGTTTATGCAACAAAGTGACAAAGATGATACACTAACACTACTTGCAAATGCGCGGATGTACCAGGCTGGTAGGCCTTTTTGTTGCCTTGCCGTTTTAAGAGATACGCTTGTACCTTTGTGACCATGGACCATATTTTTCTGCAATATCTGGGTGGTTCTAAATTACAGAAAGCATATCTTATTTTCCAAAATTTCTTGGGGAAGTATGGAATGACTACAATTATTCTGATTGGGAAAGCTGTCTGTTATATGCATGTTGGCATTTTGATGAGGCAGAATCCTTGTTGCTTGAAGCCTTGAAAAAGTGATATTTATCCTTCTTATTGTTTCTTAGTACTATTGTTTTAAAGACACAGAAATTCACCTATTTCTCAGAAATTTGGAAAATAATTCTCTATGGCATTTAACCTACAGAACTTAAAGGCTGATGTTTGATTTGTATGGGATACAAAGAATACAAAAACTTGCACTAACCTTATTGTTTGCTCTGCACCTACCCAAATCTTTGTTATGTTACCTTGTGTGGGTGATTGTATTGTTTGGCCGCTTAGGCAATCGTCATTGTCTAAATTGGGGGTTGATTTTTAATTATAATGGAAGTACCACCTGAAACATTCCAGTTTTGGGGTAGTAAACTGGAAGAGTGATCAGCAGTGCTTACTGTGGCAGGATGTTAACTCTCTTTTTTTCAGTACCAAGTTGTTGGCTGTTCTTGTCCATTGACCATCGTGATTAGAGTGAGCCCCCTTCCTTTTGTTCTGTAATGAAGAAGAAGTGATACTGCCATGATGAAATTTAGAAGTGTATGGCAGTTGATTGTTATTTTAACTACCAGTGATTTCTTGCCTTTGTGCTGTTGCAGCCAGTTGAAGCTGTCATGTCCTAACCGGCATCCTTTGCTGAAGGAAGCTTTGACAAGAGTTCTCCTGGCCGTTGCATGATGGACCTTTTATTTTTCTTTTCCTTTTTTGTTTTTTTGTTGTTTTTTGAGATGGGGATTTAGTTTATGCTATCTTCTTCCTCATAGATTTTCGAGTTTACCATTCAAATATGTATACCCAGGTTTAGAACTATATGGTAATAATCTTCTGACTTCAGTCTGCCATATCGGGATCTAGCAGTAAGTGACCGGTTTTGCAAAAAATATTCTGACAAAAGTTGACAAGAAAACTGCTTTCAGTTTCTACACGAGGATGGTTGGTGCCTGAACAAATCTATTTGATTTAGATTACATTGCTGTAGGCTGAGGCACCGAGGGCTCCTGCTTCCTGTTTAGCTTCATTTGTTTTCACTCTCTAGCTTGCAATTCTAGTTTTTGTTCTTGGATATAAACATCATGATTTGAATGACCTAGGTATTTTAGATGTTTTGATGGATATGACTATGCAACTATCTCTACAATTATTACTGTAAACTGGGGACAAAACCATCTTCATCTCTCTTACTTCTTATTACAATGCAAATGACTTCGAGCCTTCCTCTGTGCTTCTTCAGCATTTGTTTCTAAGAGTCTTTAAGTTATCCATCTGAAATGGTGTTGGTGTGGCAACTCTTTCATGCCTCCTAAGTGGATTACACAATCTTCTCTTGCCACATCGTAAGTTGGATCTTCCACATTTTCCATCCTATTATTAACCAAAATTTCCGCATATCAATTAATCTCTAAGCACAACCACAACTGTTAGTTTTAGCAGAAAAGCCAAAAGTATATGCGCCTTTATTAGATGGGGATAATAATTATCGATCTTTTGGTCGTAGATATGCATGATTCTTCTTATATGAATTGCATACGGTCATTTTAATTTTTATATATAGCATGAAAACCTCGGACTTTTATTATATAGGACTAGCCTTCAAAGCCTTTACATGATGCATGCATGAAAAATCGTGTTCAGAAATCAATTAATTCGAGGGAATTTTGATTAGTAGCAGGATGAAAATTGTGAATGATCCATCTCGTGTAATTTTCCATTGTTTTCATATTTTACTTTCCATCAATTTTTTTATGCAAATACACTATTCTTTTAGCACATACTCCTATGATTTATCTTTTTTAACTATTTCCCATGTGACCTCATGATTGACCATTTATATAATGGTCTCTTGTTATGGATTTACAATCTAAACGTTAAGCCATTTGGTGTGGGACAGGCAGCCTCTCCTATAATCTCGTGACCCTCTCATCATAGATTGTCTTGCCCTGATATCCCGTTGTAAGATATCCATGTGCTCATAGATTCATAGATCTTATCCTATTCAAGGTCCATGCAGCGCTTGCCTGTCTGGACTACCCGACGTTTGATGAATAAGGAGGGGTGTAATCGATTTGAGCCGAATCGAATGGTTGGAAGCTCAAGTTTTATTTGATTCAAAATTTTGAATTCAAAATTTGGTTCGACATTGATTGAATTTTAATATTCTAATTCGAATTCGATTCGATGAAAAATAGATAAAATTTAATATTGATTTAAATATCAATCAAATCATAGTTGAGATTGAGTTCGAGTTCGAAATTAAATTTTAATCTATAATAATATATATATTATAATAAAAATAATATTATTAAAAATATATATAAATTTGAGTAGTTATATAAACTTTCGAATGTGTATTCTGTCACTCGAGTTTGATTTAAAAAAAAAAAAATAGACACTTGGGCCTTAGCATAAAGGAGAACCGCAGGCCAACAGGAGTACAATTGCTAGAAAGTTTCTCATTGAGGAATTGGATTGCAGACGAGGATTTTTTTTTTTTTAAATCCAAGTAGAGTTTGAGTGAATTTGACTACGGAGCGGCCGTACTAGCCAGCTTCGGCTTCACTGGATAACGAACAGAGGCCGGTTCCAGTTATCGCATAAAATTTTTACGCGGATCGATAAAAATATCGTTGCAGGCGAGCATGGCCATCAACCCCCAGTTTCATTAGCCCTTAGGGGATTGCTACGTTGCAGTTGATTATTGGTGCATTACTGGCGGGTTTAAAGGTGGGTCTGGTTTCGGTAAGGCATCTCCTCACCGCCACGACAGCGTTGGTAACCGGGAGAGTACCGGAGCGGGGAGGTTTAGCTCTCCTAATTTTATATCAACTAGAATTCTTGTTTAACAGGGGTTCTCTTGCGTCTCACCGACCCCTATTTAACGCCGAGCGAACCCGCGGCCTCTTTATTCTCTTTCGCTCTCTCGTCCTCTCCCTCCTTCCCCTCTTTTTGGGTCAGGTGATCATCTCTTCCTTTTGTTTTTCGTAACTTTGCCTTCCTTTTGAATAGATTCTTGTTTGGTAATTCTTGATCGATTGAGAGAAATCGGACTGGTTTCGCCTTTGGCTTTGCTTTTGGGGTTCGAGTTCGTCTGGGATCTTTTGTTAATCCGAAGAAATTGTTCATGGAGAGGGTGTTTTGGTCTCGATTTGGTTTTTAGGTTTTTTCCCCCTTCTCCTTGGCCTGGCCGTTCTATTTTGCTGCCTGCGGGCGGTGGCATTGATTGTGTCTTGTGCATTAGGGTTAGATCAGGGTTGGGATTTGGGAAAATTCTTGGGTGGAATTTGGGTTATATGTATGTGGGGGTCGATCGGATTCTAGTTGGGGGAGTTCGTCATGTAGATCGTTGTTCTTGGCGTTATAGATGTGACGGGATCAGTCTCGATTGATTTTGCTCACGATTTATTTTATAGGTAGGAAAGTAATTGTTATTTGGAGCGATTGATGGAGTTTTTTTTGTTCTCGACTACATTAAATGTTGATGATTGCCTTTTATTGATATCTCTCTCTGTGCCTCTCCCTTCCTGGATTTTTTATGTATCTGCTGGTTGATTTAAAATGTGTATCTTTTTACAGGGGAAGTGCTTGTGACACACATGTGATCGATGATGACTATACCAATAAATAACTCATCTGCTCCCTCGTTACGGGAGCGTGTACAAAGTCTTTACAATAAGGTAAGACCTTGGTTTTCCATCTTTTCCTTGTCATAGTTGATTTGGTTCTTCATATGATTGGCAGGGTTATCAATATTTATTAGTTTTGTGATGGACGAGTGTTTCTGATTTATCATTAGCGGTCTTTACCTTTCAACCTACTAATTTTATTAAGAATTATTCTTTTTTGGGTGTGGGTTGTATTGAACTGTAACGTGGTTGTTCTTTTCAATTTACAGCAGCCAGTAGCTGCTTATTGGACAATTTACTTTCTTGTAATGCCACTTCACAATCTTTGCACTCTGTTTTTGCGCTCTTTTTAGGATAAAATATTGATACAAACGTCTCATTGAACCAAAGATTTACTTGAGAGAATATTAATGTCAATGTTTTTCTCAGGTGTAATTTTTAAAATGGGTCTTTAGATTTGGGAAAAATAACAATCTTATCAGTTTTGAATAGATGCACCAAATTTTTCTTGGAATTAAATTCAGAAATCTGATCTTATTTTATACCGGGTTATAATTCTAGAACAATGTTATCACTTTTCTGTTGTTGATCTGAACTTCTAGTTGAATTTGGATGTCTGATTCCAGTGTGTGGAAAAAAGCATAACTGAAGAGGATATATGGTGGAAAAAAAGAGAGGAGAATGAAGGAAAAAGTTAAAAGCAAAAGAAAAAAAAGATGGAAGGAATAGTAGAATGGAAACTATAACTGAAAAAGCAAGTTCAAGAAAATGTACATATGCAACAGTGTAAATGGAAGAATGAATTGGGATGTGACATGATGCTTAGGAGATATTGTATAAATGTATGCTTGATACAGTGTGATGCGAGTAGGTGGATGAACGCTAGCATTGGTAGGTGCCATGACACACAACAAGCTGTGCTGGTTTGCTTGCAGCCTTGTTGTTACCTTGTATCAGGGTACAGTAACAAGCTATGCTTGTTACCTTGTTGCCTAGTCCATTAATTAAAGCTTAATATAGTGCACTGAATTCCATTGAATAAATCAAAATTTGGATTTAGACTATTATGAGATCGACCTCTCTTCATCTAGGAACCTAGAGATCGATTAGCTAGTAGAGGTATAATCCTTTATGATCTTAAGCATCCAAATTGATTAGCGGAGGCTCTGCCCATATTGAGTTTCTCTTTAGTGCAAGGGACTATTCCCAGTGATTCACTACATCTTTTACAATTAAACCTTTTTTTTTTGAGTAATGTGGTGAAAAAATCTTTGGCTAGTGATATTTTTATCTTCCAATGATGTGAGGAGATTGATGTACATGGTGCAAAATCTCTTTGGTTGTCTGCTTGCCAATTGAACAAGTGGTTGATGTAGAATAGAAATTAAAATTTTTGAATTTCGTGGTGGACAGAGCCATTGGGAATTCTAATCTTAACCCAATAATCTAATTCGAAAAGTGCAAAGCTGACCATGCTTTTTTTTTTTTTAAAAAAAAAACGATGATAGAGAAGAAGCTTAAGCAGACTTAATCTTATCATATAACTTGGGGCAGTGGTCTTGTGTTCCAGATCAGCAAATTCTCAGCTGAGGGAGCTGTCATTGGTGAGGCATCATCTTTGCTGTCATTCATCAGAGTTGGTACCATTATGTAGGGTTCTGGAAATGTGATAATCTATCAGCAATTTGGGAGTTTGTCATGTGGTGGTAGACTGGTTTTAATGCTAAATGTGCCATACTGTCTCTGCTTCAATTAATCACCAAGCTCAGAAGCTTAGTCTTGGTCAATAATAATAAATTGATCAATGGTAATAAAAGTTTGCTGGCCAGGCATGCAAAATTAGATAATGCGGACATGTTAAACCTAGAATTTGCACACAAACAAGATATGTCCTATGGTTGCAAGTATTTGTTTGTTTTCTTTCATTGCTGGTTAATTTTTGTCAACTTGTTGTTCATGATCACTATATCACTTAGAATTAGTTCATGATGCAGTATTTGATTTTTGAATCTTGGGTGTTTTCATGTTAGGCCTTCGCCTTTACTTCTTTTCCATGAAGTGTAATGAATTAATTTTGTTGGCTCGGTGGTTCTAAAATATGGGGAGAAGTTTGATTTTGGCAATTCCTCTCATCTTGAAATTTTGTCAAATTCTATGTGTGATAACCTATTTTAGGTGTGAAATGGTTAATAATTGTTTCAATAAGTTGTTCCATAATTTCCATTAAAGGACTATCGGAGAGTTCACATTGTTCTATGTTTATGAGACATTTGGCACCGGATGATCCATTCAAGATTAAGCGTGATGTGGATGGAGGTGATAAGATCACAGCATTTGGTTGCACCATAATGATTCTATGTGGTAGTGATTTTAAATTATCTCCACTCAAATCATCCCCCAATCCGGTGATGGATATTTGTTCTTGAGGTTGGGAATCCAAGATCACCCTCGGACAGTGATCTTGGGCTGAAATTTGAGGACAAAAATATCTTTTAGTTTAGTGAAAAATTGATATATCAATATGCCGTTAATATATTATATTAATATTATCTAACATTATATTATATTGATATTATATATTTTATTTATGATATATATTACATTATAATATATTATTAATCATATTACTGTCATATTATGATTCAGTGATAATTTTAAATTAGAGTAGAAATATCTTGTTGCATTTTATATTTATATAATAAAAGTATTTAATATATTACTTCTATTTGCCTTATTCTTCTAATCAAAATAAATATTGCTATTAATAAATGATATATTATAAGTATAAATAAAAATATTAATTCTATAATGACAATTAATATATTTTTATAAGATTAATAATTTATTGGACTAATACATATATTGTTGTATCTTACAAAAAAATATTTTTGTAGAATATATTAATTATTAACATATTAATAAATATATTTAATATTTTATTATAATATATTTTATATGATTGTGTTTTATTATACTATATTTTACGTGATTAATAAATATATTTTTATGGAATATATCATGGGTAGTTTTGGTATCATATGGTCAGTGATCTTGGATTCTTATGGAATACCAAACAGGTTATTTGTAAATATTTAGAGATCTTTAATCGCTAAACCATGATATCCAAATGTAGTGATCTTAAAGCACCGGGGATCAGATCACCACATAATTCACATCATCGATGATCTTAGATCACCGTGGTGATCCCATTTGGGTCACCAAACACCACCTTAATGTCTGAAGTCATAATATTTATTAAGTGTCATGAAGGCACTTTTTTGAGTGAAAATACAGATTCAAGTGGTACAAGAGATCTTGGAGAATCTTGCCCATTGATTTTGGATTAAGCATATGAATTAGGATGTTGTTCAGTAATGTCATTATGTAATTTTGCCTCATGGTTTCTTTAACTCTTCTTTGGATCTAGTGGCTTTAGAGAACTCTGGCAACTAGACACACTCCCTAATCTGTTCTTTTTAGACATCTTTCTTTGTGGCATGCTCTCTCTTACCATTGTTGTCATGTTGAAGAAGTTCTGCAGACTTGATTGTTGAAGTGTTTTCTCAGAACTTGGTGCAGTGGTTTTAGAGGGGCACATCGTCTATCTGGAGAAGTACCTGTGCTTGGATTTATAGTTCTGTCTGTCTGATGCATATTCATCTTGCCTGGCTATGCTACATGCTGCAGCAAGCTGCCTGTTACCTCATATTGAGTGTTTCATTGTGAAGTGGTGGATATGGATTCCTGCCTTCTTGCTTGGCCCCTAGATGGAACCTCTCTTGTTTTCTATGATATTGTTCTTGTAGCAATTTTTTTTCTCTTCTACCAAATCACAAAATTAGGAATCTTTGTTGCATTGTTGCATGGAGATATGATTTTGGTTTTGAATGTATGTTTAATGATGAATTTAAAACGTTAAAGAATAGATAAGCACTCAAACAAGTGGAAATATTATATGCAGTGGAAATAATAATTTAGACAGTTCATATGGGATGTTAGGACAATAACTTTGTGTATATTTTCTAGCTATCCTTTTTCTCGTCAGTTTTGATAATTTTATGTCAGTTCAAAGTATTCATTCTTTACATTACAAATATTTTTAAATATTCATATTTTATGAATTATTATTTTTAGTGTCTAAAATGCCACTGTGTTTGAAGTTATGTATAAGAATCTGTTTGTGGACTTGAAAGCTGGCAACACCTCTCATATGACAACATGGTCTCAGTCAACATCTTTCAGTGCCTTATGAATGTTTTACCAGTATTGTATCAGTGTTGCACACCTGTATCATTTAAAACATTTCCGAAATTTTACAGTACCTGAAATTCTTTTATTACTACTGCTATTAGTATGCTGCTCTGACATTCATTGAAGCTGTGATCTAGATTCTTAATGTTTAGGTGTGACTAAATATACTAATTGGAAATTTGATTTTTCTATTGCTTTTTTCTTCGATACTAGTCAATTCTCTCTTTGGAGTTAGATCTTTATCTGTGCATATCTGATGCTTCCTACCTGTTGTGGTTGTGTAGAATACCTATGATTTCACATTAGTGCATTTGCAAACTACACTTGCACTGCTCATAGGAAAGATAAGGCGAAAAATATTTCTTAACTGTCCTTTGATGATGGATCCTTGTGTTTCGTATGCAATATCAAAATTTCTGATTTCTTTTTGTCACAGAATATTGAATTGGAGAATCGATTGAGGAAGTCAGCAAAGTTGAAAGCTCCTTCAGATCTCAATGCATGGCTTCAAATGCGTGAAAACTGTGAGGCCATAATTCTTCAAGATCATGAATTCTCTGAAAAGCATGAGATAGAGCATGTTTTATGGCAATTACACCACAGGAGGATTGAGGAGTTCCGAGCACACATTAATAATGCAGCATTGAGAGGTGGAGTAAGCACATTGCAAGGTGGGAAGAGTCCTCCTCATCCTGATCGAATAAAAAAAATCTGTGCTATTTTTAAAGGTTTTCTTTCAGAAGCAACTGGATTTTATCATGATTTAATGCTTAAAATCAGAGCAAAATATGGCTTGCCTATGGATTGTTTTTCTGAGGCTCCTGAATACCAAATTACACTGTCAAAGGATGAAAAGAAATCTTTTGAAATGAAGAAAGGGCTGATCTCTTGTCACCGCTGTTTAATATATTTGGGTGATCTTGCTCGTTACAAGGGATTGTATGGAGAAGGGGACTCTGTCAGTCGAGATTATGCAGCAGCTTCTGGTTACTACATGCAGGCTGCTTCTCTTTGGCCTTCAAGTGGCAATCCACATCATCAGGTGGGTATTAATTATTTTCTTGATTTTATATATGATTCATGTATAGTTTGTGTATATCATTCAAAGCATGTCTTGAATATGGTTCTGACTATATTCTTTTGTGCTCAAATGTCAGCTTGCACTACTTGCATCATATTCTGTTGATGATTTGCTGGCACTCTATTGGTATTTTCGGAGCTTGGCAGCGATTAGTCCTTTCTTAACGGCCAGGGACAATTTGATTATTGCATTTGAAAAGGTATTGATACCTCTATCTAACTGCCAAGCAATGATTTTTTTTTTTTCAATTTCAATTATTATTATTGTTATTAATTGTTTTTGAGAATGTCTGCCCTCTGTGAACATTATATTGTGATTGGAGATTAAGAAGGGGTGGAAAGGGAGCTTCTCCTTAAGCTAATTCTTTTATGCTTCTTATCCTGTGCTTTAATGCTTTAAAACATCATGGGTTTGTATACCCATTTTTGACATTTTAAATATGAAGCTAACGGTTAAATACTTGGTCTATTTATTTAACAAAATCCATAGTGTGTTGTGCTTTTAGGCCTGCTGTGAAGTGGAAACTAGGTTTTCACTTCAGGCCTGCCTTCAATACACCATGGGCTTTGAGATTTGTGTTGGCCATCACTTGTTAAGCATATGTTGAAAAGTAACTATTTCATGCTGTGTGAATGTCAAAGTCTGTGGTGTATTGCGAACAGGCTTGGAATGGAGATTCAGTTTCCACCTTGCAGTGTATCTAAACTGCAGCCATAGTGTGCGTGTGCAGAACATGAGCTTCTGATTGTAGTGCTGCTTTCTGAAAATGCTCAGTCATGGATACTTAGGTGAAAATTTTTGGGTAATGCTGAGAGTGGTTGCAAAGTGTAATGGTGCAAAGTTTTGGCATGCCATGTATTGTTACTGCTGATCTGGATAGGACATGGATATCTTTATCATTTGATCTTGGCATATTATTAATTTTTTGCACCGTCCAGTAACCTATAACAAGATAGCTATCTCATTGTTTCTATTAGTCTACATACAGAATTGATAATCTGCTTTTTGTGTTTGTGTTTCTCTTGTTGACCTTCTCATTTAGACTTGCTTAGTCATTTGTTGAACTCAGTTGATGTTGGCAACAATTTCTTGCAGAACCGCCAAAATTACTCCCAGCTTCCTGGTAATTCCAGACTTTCTTCTGCTAGGGCGTTGCCTAGTCGAGTGACTGGGAAAGGAAGAGGACGAGGAGATTTCAGGCCTTTGGCAAAGGAGACAAAAGTAGAACATGCTCTTGCAAAAGAACTAGAACTTAGTACCCCAGAGGTTCTTAAATCTTTTTCCACCCGATTTGTTCGACTTAATGGCATCCTTTTCACAAGGACAAGGTATTTTTATTCATGATTCACTTCAACATTGAATTCAGAAATGTTGAAACAATTTTCTCTGATTATTTTCATCAAATTTTGTTAACACTATTTTTATCACTTGTTTAAACACTTATCTGGTGCAATTAACAGCTTGGAAACTTTTGGAGAAGTATTTGCTCTGGTCATCAGGGATCTTCTCGAGCTTCTTTCTTCTGGACCTGAGGAGCACCTAAATTTTGGTCAAGATGCTGCGGAAAATGGACAGGTCATCGTGAGGCTTATTGCCATTGTCATATTCTCAGTTCATAATGCAAAGAGAGATTCTGAAGGCCAATCATATGCTGAAATTTTGCAGCGTAAAGTGTTGCTTGAAAATGCATTTACAGCTGCCTTTGATTTTGTGGGACACATAATAAAAAGATGCACAGAGTTGCTTGATGCTGCATCCAGTTATCTTCTGCCAGCTATTCTGGTTTTCATGGAGTGGCTTGCATGCCATTTAGATATTGCAAATGGCATTGATATTGAAGAAAAACAGGCCACTGCAAGGTCATTCTTTTGGAATCAGTGTGTCTCACTGATGAACAAACTAATGCTGACTGGGCTTGTTGATCGTGATAAGGACAAAACCTGCTTTTTTGAAATGAGCTGGTATGATGATGGGGAAAGAGGTAACAGGCTTGCATTATGGGAGGACTTTGAGTTGAGAGGGTTTTCACCTTTAGCGCCAGCACAACTCATTTTGGACTTTTCAAGGAAGTATGCACTTGAAAATGACGTGAGCAACAAGGAGAAAAGTGCTCGTGTAAAAAGGATTCTTGCAGCAGGTCGGGCTCTTATGAATATTGTTCGAATTGGTCAGCAGGAAATTTATTATGACTCAAAACAGAATAAATTTATGATAGGTACAAAGGCTGCTGCATGTGAAGATTTAGATGTATGTGGGTCAGATGATTTCCAAATAATAAGACCAGTTGGGAATACAGGAATGATGCAATCAAATACAGCTAATCTGCAAGCCAAACAATCTTGGGGGAAGCTATTTGTGGATGGAGAAGAAGAAGATGAAGTAATTGTTTTCAAGCCTATGGCTGCCGAAAAGGACACCAACATGAGTGCTTCAGAGTCAACTGCTTTTGAATATATTCAACCTGTACAAAGTTCCTTCAAAGGTGACCAGACAACTAATGGTGGCTCGCTTTCTGCTGCTTTCAGTAATATTCAGATGTCAGCTTCTCTAAATGGCATTTTGCAACCACCAATAACTGTGTGTGGTGTTTCTCAGCCACCTGCTCAGCATATCACTCAAAGCACTTCAAGGTGGTCTATGTATCATGAATCATCTGTTGGTGGGCTGAAGAGTTTGAATTTTGCTAAAAATGAATTATGCACCAATCCAGATCTGCTAAATGGCCCGAGTAGTTCTGCTACATTCTTTCCATCACTTTCTGCAACTACCAATCTCAGCACTAGCTCCAGCACTATGTTATCTGGTCATATAAGGGCTGGTGAAGCTGTTATACCAGCAGAAGCTGATTCCATAGTGTCTTTAGGAGCAACTTCTAATGGTCTGAATATGAAAGTCTCAGCAGCTCTGCCAGCTCCAAGGAAAAGCCCTGTAAGCCGGCCTGCTAGGCACTTTGGACCGCCACCTGGATTTAGCAAGAACGCTGCTAAGCAACTGGAAGACTCCAATACTAAATTTATTATCAAGGAACGACAGCCTCAGATGGATGACTATAGCTGGCTAGATGGATATGAGACATTATCAACAACTGGCTTGGGGATGGAAAATTCCATCAATCGCGCTGCACATATGTATCCACAAGTCACTGCTAGTAATAGCAACAGTAGAACTGGTGATATTGGCTTTCCTTTTCCTGGAAAACAAACTCGTGCAGCTCAGACTGAGATGACGTATGAGAAGAAGTGGCAAGATTTCCAGCTCTTTGAGCATTTGAAGTTGCACGCAGAACAGCAGCTTCCCCAAGCAAGTCAGCAGTCTGCTCTGCTGCCAGAGCAGTATCAAGCACAATCTTTATGGTCTAGCCGTTTCTTTGTGTAATTCGAAAGGATAAATGGTAATATTCCATTGCATAATTTAATTTCTAAGGAACTATGATATTGGTATTTGGCGTGCAGTTGTGATATCATCTTGTACTTTTTTTTTTTGGTTCTAGTTTTGAGAACAATTAGAAGTTAAACTCATTTTAATCAGACTTGTATTCTAGGCTGTTGAGGATTTGTCGCCGTGGGTTGCCTGTAGCTTGGAGCTTGTCGACTTTGGCTGCTGCTATTGCCACTCTTCCAGTGGTTAGTGGAAGAAAGGTGGCCTTGGGAGTATAGCGGGTGCTTGCTTCTGAAATTGGTAATCATAAAAGCTCTAACAATCTCCCATAATTAGTAAGATTTCTTTTCCTGTAATGCTGATATATCAAAATGTTAGTAATTAATATGGTTACTTATTAAGCACAATATGCTAAAGAGTATGCAAGTTCTTTATAGGCTGCAGAGCTCCTGCACTAAGAGCATATTAACCTGATTTTCTTTACATCATCAATTATATTGACTTGTCAGGATATTGAATTAATGTAAAAAGAAACAGAACCAAGAAGCATGTGCCCTCCATTCGCTAAAGTTGTTCCGATCACCAATTTTCATGTTTCTTGTAAGAAACTACTATCTCTATAGACAAAAGAAAACAAACCAAGCACTTCACCATCTTTTTTCTATCTGTTTATTGTGCCTTATGTTAGGAAGTGCTCATTGCTTTTATTTTACTCTGAAGTTGCTGCTGGTCATCCCTCCACATCTCTGCACTGCAATTCTTTTTTGTGACCCCCTACCTACTACACATCTTGACCATATCAGACCTTGGGTGCTTATTTGCAATTCAAAATTTATGTTCGACATCCTACAGTGGTGAACTGTTCTCAGCAAACATATTAGCATTTTAAATATATAGCAGAACAGTCTGTCTGTTGTCTTTGGGTGCTTTCTTTGAATTTCTACTTGCAGGGTGGTGCAACTTGTTAAGTTGTTAACTTATGATTAATTTGTTCAAGGGTAAAAACTTCAACTATATGCAAATATTGGTAAGACTTGAGTTTTAGACAAGTCTAAAAAAGCAAAGTAAATGCACAAGCAAATGAAAGGATAGCTTTGGTAAAATGTAGAAATATTAGAATTGCAATGTTGGTTGGAGCTAAACAAAGTAGTCCTCTTATATGATAATATCAGGAAAGGACACTTTGTATAAAATTAAAGCTTTTTAGGAATATAAAATGATTATCTGACTTCATTCAGATCCTGGATGGATGCATTTATGATTTGTTAACGATGTAGTCTCTTTTCTCTGCTTGGTTTGCTGTGGTATGTACTAATGTCGCTCAGTAGTTGGCCTCTAATCAAGTTTGCATCCTTCATTGAGGATATCCAGTACCTTTCATCAGCACAGCATTTAAATAGAATAATTACACTGTAAGTTTTAGGTTTATAATGCAATATTAGCAATCTATTTACTCATACATGCCTATTATTGAATGGTAACCATGAGATTGTAAAAGAATCAGAAAAAGAATCTTGTATAGAGAACATGGTGAATATGGTAACCATTGTATATTTTGAGACTATTACTAAACAGCAAGAATACACTCACATGCATTTTAGCCATGGAATGGTTGTTATAAATTGAAACCAGCCATAGTTTCAAATATAGGAATGAAAGATTATAAAAGATATTTTAGATTTATTATATGAAGAAGTATTAAACTTCTACCAAGACCCATATTTAGAGGCTGAAGTCCAATAAGAAGCATTGATTTTGTGGACAAGGAAGGCATCATGTCATGGCATCTTAACCATGGTTTGAAACTACATTGCAAACAGTTTTAGATGACAAGATAATTTAGCTTATTATGAGGAAATGTGGGTATTAGTTGCATCAAAACTAGAATTGAGAGGGATTTATTAGCTCGGTTGTTGATTGACTTTAAGTACTTGACAAGCGTAATTTATTTTTTATTGTTTATGTTGGGTCTTGTGCAATAATCATGTGTGGGAGTCTAGGAAAGTAATGGTGGAGTTGCATGGATGGAGTAAGATGCATGGATCTGGTAGGTTGGTGGTGCGTTGAAGCATTTTCAAAAGAAAAAAAATCTTTCCTTTTTTGTCCACGTGCAGATATCCAAGCTTCTTTATATATATATATATATATATATATATATAAAATGTTTTCCGGTCTTGTTACATCGTTCAAGATCATAGCCACATGAATAAAAAGAAGCAAAATGATGATTTTCATTATCCAGAACCATGTGTTCAAGAAAAGGTAATCCAGTACCAAGGTGAAAGAGCATTGATTTATACATCTGAGCAACAAAGGCCTATGCTCAGAAATACCACGCATCTCATTAGGTGTATGGTGTAAATAGTACAATCTGATTGAACCATTCCTCATTTGAACAATATCACTTATTTGTTTTATCTGATCATGTCCATGTTGTGTAAGATAATTCCCTTTTTTCTCTCATTGGTTACGGACTCCATCAGTATTGACTATGCTCTCTGTCTTTATGCCAGAGTGTGCCAAGCCTTCCAGACATGAAGATCGTTTAGGGTGACTGGTGGGAGATCTTGAAGAGTTACCAATATCCCTGGTTTGTCGCTTGGTTCAGCAATTGTAAGCGTGGATCCTTCTAGCATGAACCTGAGGAACAGCAGTTTGGGTGCTTCGTTGTTCTATGGTACATTCTCTGATTATTCAGATGCTGATCAGAGAATGCTCTCTCTCTTGTTTTGGTAGTGAAAGTGGCTGGTCATTATAGAAGTTAGACTACCCGTCGGACCTGAATGGATGCATGTCGTAGAGGTGCAAAGGAGGCTGATAAGTGATGGCGCCATCCAAATTGGATTGGAATTGAAGTATGATGGAAAGCATGGCTGCACATGCGAGTAAAACAATTTATGTTCGTTTTATTGCTAGCAATAGTCATACTAATAGATGTAGTTTCTTAAGCGCTGAACCTATATGCTCTGGAAGCTAGACCATCAAAGCTTTTCTATTTGCTTCATGTTTCCCCGATTGTCTCGTGGAAGTTTGATAATTGATATACTATCGTTTTACGTACCTAAATGTTTCTTTATGTCCATGTTCAGTTTTATTTTTATTTTGGTAGGTCAACTAGTTTGTAAGGGTTCCTGCCTGTTTTGGCACGAGTTGGCTGTGTTGATATATACGGGGATGTCAACAAGGTGCCCCATTGTTCGGTGCTTGATTTTTTCCGGTTATTATTCTTTTAGCTGATTTGCTGCAATTGGGCAATGAGGGAACACTTGCAAACTGTTGCGAGCCAGGGGAGAGAATCTGCTGCGATAGAGGGGAAAAATGTCCTGAACATGTTCCTTGGTACCCAAGCATGGAGACCATAGCAAGTCATTGGCTTGAGCTTAATAGCAGCGCTTTCCCTGGATGTTCGAGAGCCTTTCGTCTTTGCATTCGGATGACGTGGTGGCCATACAGCTCTCCGTGGTGCAAAGCATGCACCGCAGAAAAACCCAACTTCGGCTGCAACCAGCTTTAAGATACTTTTGGTGTGTGGAAGGATTTTATCAATGGGACAGTGCTAGGATTTCTGTCGAAGGAATGTACATACTGCTCCGGCCAGGACCTTGATTTCTATTGGTCTAGGTAAAGCAGGAAAGATCACCAGATGAGGACTCATCACTGGGAGAAACGTCTCATAAACTGGGAATGGGATGATTGAGTCCTTTTTGGATCGACCAAAAGAGTTAGCTTCCCATCAAAAATAGGACCTAAATCCCTTAAGTAGGGAGAGTCTCAATCTAGAAGGTTGTTAGATTGGACATAGACCACTTTAGCCACCATAAGAAAGGTTGAATGAGATTCAAGAGTGAGACCTGTCGTAATATTGCGATGTCAAATTATGCGTTAAATTTTTAGAGGCCCTATCTTGCTAGTATGATATTCAATTGAGGTATTTTTTTTGAAATTGGATAAGTTTTCAAGTTTTATGATATTATGCTGCCCTATGAAGGCATGATCTATCAAGTAACCATGATCAAATTTCATCATTTGGGTCTTGAAATAGATAGGTTAAAGTAAAATACTTTTTTGGATAAATTAGATTCCTGAATCCTGAGCTAAGTTGAATTTTTTAAATAGTCTTTAAATTATAAAAAGCTAAAGTTTAGTTCTTGTACTTTCTGAACCATTTTAATGTGGTCCTTTATCTGGATTCCGACCACTTTCTCTCATCAAAAATTCCAGTTGACGATAACCGGTGCTTACGTGACGAAAAATGTCTGATGAAGATGGCATGGCATAGATGACATAGCGTACGAGTGATGACATGACATAACGGATGGAAATTTTTATTTTGATGATATGGCATGGATGATTACGAGACATCTGATGTAGAATTTTTTCAAAAGTATCCTATCATCAAATAACATGTCGGCACTTATAGATGATGAGGCATATGCATGATGATGTGGCATCGGTGATAACGTGGCATCTGATGTGAAAATTTTTTGAAATTACCTAATCACAAAGCGACACGTCATCACCCATAGGTGATGTGGCATGGATGGCATGGCACATGCGTGATAACATGGCATGGATGATAACGTGGTATCTGATATAGAATTTTTCTCGAAAGTATCTAATCATCGGGTGACATGTCAACACTCAGAGTGTTGTGGCATAGATGACGTGGTACATATATAATGATGTGGCATGAATGATGACATGACATAAACTAAATTTTTTAAAAATATTCAACCATTGAGTCAAGTGCCACATCAACATCTATATGTTACGTCATCACCTATGCTACATCATTACCCATATACAATAAATAATATTTTTTATCTTTTAAGTTTCATAAATATTTTTATATAATTTTTATATTTAAATTTTTTTAATTAATTTTTTTAATTTTTAAATATAATTTAATTTAATCTTTTCAATACGATAGTAGGAAATACGATGATTCTGAAGCGGGACAAGTCATTGGATTCAAATCCAAAGAGTCGCGACATGGCAACTGCAGCACCGCTGGATGTTGAATCACATGCACATGGTGTCCATCTAAGTGGTGGGGCCGGCGATTGTCTCGGTGGCGGCAGAGGTGCGCGAGGGCAGTTGTGGCGGTGGCAGCATCGAATGTCGAACCATATGGGTGCGGTGTTGGTACCAGCAGCGAGGCCGACTGCCGTGGAGCCTGACGTCAGATCATGTGCATGTGGCGTTCGTTCAAGTAGTGGTGCCGACAGGCATATAGGTGGCGGCAAAGATGCACGAAGGCAGCTTTTGGCGGCGTCTCTGTGGCAAGTGGCATCTGTTTGAGAGGCGGGGAACATTGTGGCGGCATCCGTCCGTGTAGCTGGTCCGGTTGTGGGGTAGAGTCATGCGAAGGCGGCTATGGCACCGCCAGATATCGAAACACATGCACACAACATTCTTCTGAGTGACCATTCCGGCAGAGGCAGAGACATGCGAAGGTAGCTGTGGCAGCTACGGTGCCAGGCGTTGAACCGCATGCATATGGCATCCGTCCAAGCGGCGAGGCCAACTACGATAGAGCCATGGTAAGTTGGCTATAATGGTGGTCGTGACCGTGCGAGCGAGGGCTGCAGTCGGGTGTAGATGGCACGGTGGCATGCGGCATCCGTTTGAGCGATGGAGCCCATTGCGGTGGAGTCGTGTGAGGGTGGCTGCGGCGGTGGTGGCGGTGTTTGTGTGGTGGGTCTGGAAGCGACGGAGTCACACAAAGGCGACATCCGTTTGAGCGGTGGGGCCGGTGGTCATCTCAGCGGCGATAGAGGCACACGAAGGCAGCTGTGGAGGCGGCGGCACATGATGTCGAACTACATGCATGCAGCATTCATCTGGACGGTAGAGCCGCACAGCGGTGGTGTCCGTGCGAGTGATGGGTGCATCCGACATAGCGGAGCGCAGCTTCATGGCATGCAGCATCCGTCCGAGTGGCGGGAACCACTGCGATAGAGTTGGGCGGGGGTGGCTTGCGGCGGCAGCGACGGCAGTTGCGGCAGCTGTGGCTGCATCCGTCCAAGCGTTGGGATCTAGCAGCGGATGGAAGTTTAAATTAATCATCATTTGAAAATCAGGGGATCTAATTAGAGATGTTTTCAACTATGAAGCAATGATCTGATCCTAATTAGGGGATCTATTCTATTCCAACCAGATGCAAACGCCTAAGATTCTTAGTTATATAATCCATGGTTATCTATCTATTCTTTTTCAAGAAGAAATTCAGCAGTGATGGCAAGCTGGCAACAGTAAAATTGAGAATGCCGAACCCGCATATCTTTTTCGTTGTCACTATTGTTGCTGCCAAATCCCAAGTCAAAGATCAGAATAGTCTCGGATGAAAGCTGGATGGTGAACTCTTTGGCCAAGGATTCCTCGGGAGAAGATAAGGAAGAGGGACCTCAGCTGGAGACGAGGTGTTGAGGTAGACCACTCTGGACGCGAGATTTGGACCTACAAGAAGTTTCTAACTAGAATATTTTCGATGGAGGCCCTCTGACGTTCAAGTTAGCTTAGAATTGGAAAACAAAGAGAGAGTGTTTTGAGGTATTGTGTGAACTTACCTGGGATCCATTTTTTTCCCTTATTTATAGAGGAGTAAAAGTCGTGTACGTCGGGGGAACCGGTGATTCACAGAAAGTATGTGTGAATTGTGCTGGAGGAGATTGGGTTTTTGTGTCTTCAATGTGGAGCCAGTCGGCAGTTATCTTTTAGGGTGGAATCTGATCTTGGTGGTAAAATCTTTCTTATTTGACCTTTCCATGATTGTGAGAAAAATTACTCTCCAAAAACAGGCTTGTTGCTGGATTGAGGTGACCTGCCCAATTTGGACCAATGCCTCTAAGTCAGCCAACCCTTACTTGCCTCGATTTTGCCCAAAGACCTCATGTTTGAGGACCCGATTGGCTGAGGCCGAGCTGCTGGTCGACAACAGCTGCTATGTTCACAATAGTAGTTTTTAGATCTTCGAATCTGATATATTTTGAGACCACCTTTGTGTTTGAATCCAATTCTCTGTTTTGAATATTGTTGCCATTTTCAGCTTTTAAATGCATCCAATGACTCGATTCACATCAGAATCATTACCTTTTTTGCCATTATACTATACTAGAAAGGTTAAACCAAATCATACTAAAAAATCATTGGATCTAATTAGAGATTTTTTTAAGTATAAGAACCATTTAAGGATATTTGTGAAAAAAGGATGCAACATATAATTTATAATATATGAATGATAATGTGGCATATAATTTTTGACATGTCACTTGATGATTGGACACTATCGAAAAAAATTCACAGCACATGCCACATCATCACCAATATGCTATGTCACTTATAGTTGCCAACGTATTATTTAGCGATTGGATACTTTCGAAAAAAATTGACATCAGATGCCACATCATCACCCATGCTATGTCACCATGAGTGATGACGTGTTACTCAATGATTGGACTTTTGAAAAATTCCATAATAGATGCCACATCATCCATGCGTGTTGACATATCACTCGATAATTGGACACTTTCAAAAAATTTTATAGTAGATGCCATATCATCACCCATGCTACGTCATCTATGAGTGCTGACATGTCACTTAGTGATTGGATATTTTTAAAAATTTCATATCAGATGTTACATCATTAAAATAAAAATTTTCATCTATTATATCATGTCATCATTTGTATGCCACGTAATCTGTACCATATCATCTTCATTAAATATTTTTTTGCCACATAAGCACTAATTATCGCCAACTGAGATTTTCAATAAAAGAAAGTGGTCGGAATCCGAAAAAAGGACCACATTAAAATGATTCAAAAAGTATAAGGACTAAACTTTAGTTTTTGTAGTTTAGAAAATTTTTTTGAAAATCCGACTTAGTTCAGAGACAAAAAATATAATTTACTTTCTTTTTTTTTTAAAAATAATTTTGCTTGGGTATATCTGTTAATTAGAGAAAAATTAGACGTAGCTCTAGACAAAATCAATGTAGAAGTTAAAATCTATTTGTGAATTTTAGATTTTTTTAATGATTATTTTTACTAATCATATCTATTTAAAAAAAATAATCTCTTTTAATTAGAAGAGATACAGGATAGATCTCAATAGTATAAACAAAGATTTTCTAAACTTAACTTTATTATTCATCAACCCAAGAAAAAGGAACAAAATTCTTCTCTTACTAATTTTTATATTTTATAAATTTTTAAAAAGATTCAAGTTAAACAGGTTGAAATTTTTTTTTTTGCCACAATTGGATCAAGATAATAGTGGCACCATGCCATGTTCACTTACTATGAATCTTGGCAATAAAGATAACGGAGCCATTGTAGGAGTGCATGATTGTTGTCATCACCATCATGGCTATTCTCGACGTGGTTATTGCAATGGAATCCACTGAGAGGGGGGTAATGGGTTTAGGTAGAGTTGTCAACAGGTCGAATCTAGAATCAAAACCCGTGGGTATTTATCCGACAGATCCGGATCTGGTATTAGCATCAAATGTGTTTACCCGAATCCGAACCCGATAAATCATAATATAAACGGATAGGATCTGAATATTTAATATTCAGATCCAATAGACCCGAGATCCGAATAATATAATATAATAATATATATATATATATATATATATTAAAAATATAATACTCATCCCTCTCAGTCTCTTAGTCTCCCTCTTTCCCTCTCAACCTCTCCCTCCCCTCCTCTCCCGCTCCGGACCCTGCTCGCCTTGCATGGTGCGTCTCCTCTCCTCCTAGTGCAAACCATAAACAAAAACATGATCGTTGAGCGATGTTCCTCCCTCCTCCCCAAACCCTAATTCTGAGACTGAGACGCCCGCTTCCCAAAATCCTAACCCAACAACCAAGGATTTCACCCACCATGTCCATCAACCTCCAAACCCACGCTATCGCCGGCAACTTGCTGCACTCCAAGCTCGCCAAACTGACGGGCCCTTGCCCCTTCGATTCTACTCTCGAGACCCTCAAGTCCCTTCTAGCCACCAATGCTGATGAGGGATCATCGTCTGATTTCAAGATCTTGGTCTTCAGAAAGGACTGACCTTTGGCTCGATCCTTGAAGCCCGTGTCGAACACTCCACCAAGATGGCATCTTGAATGGATTCCCTTCTTCAAATTTAAGGATTCGTCGATGGATGGAGGAGATCCTTTCTCTCTCTCTATCTCTCAATCTCCCTCTCTCCCTCTCTCAATCTCCTGCTCTCTCTCTTTGCTGAGATCCCTACGTCAAGATCTGATCTCTCTGACAGTATCGAGCCCTCCCTCCTCTCGGCTTCCTCTCCATCAAAATCCGATCTCCTCTCCACCTCTCCCCCTCCCCCACTGCCTTTCGCAGCTTCGTCGCTCTGTGCCCCATCCCTCTACCTCGCATTGTCTCTACCGTCATCCGAACCGCCTCTCCCTCTCCACCGTTGCCCTCCGCCGAGATCCTAATATGAATTTCGAATCCCAAAACTGGATCCGAACACCCGAGACCAATTAGGATTCCAATTTGGTACTTCAAGACCAAACCCGTCGGATATTCATGTCCGAATCTGATATCAGTAACTAAGACCGGATCCAATTTGGATATCAAGATTCCGATCCGAACCCAACCCGTTGACAAGTCTAGGTTTAAGATTCCAAGTAGGTTAGAGAGAACAGAGGAGGCGAATTAAAGTTGAATATGAGTACTCAAATCCAAATATCAGACATGCTATAGGACAGCCTGGTTGGGTTATAATATTAGGTCAAACCAGACCCAAATACAAGGCTAAATTGGGCGAAGCATTTTTTCGCACAGACACAATATGCTCCCATGAAAGAATACCAATAAACTAAAGCAATTGCTGAATGGCATTTACCTCATATGGGTGGACCTTTCAGTTCTGCAATAAAAAAAGAGATTTTAGGAAAGTTACATGAAAGCTACCAAATAA